>NC_071978.1:12221301-12277009 GCF_026283585.1 Hylaeus volcanicus | reverse complement strand
TAAACGGGCTACCAAAACAGGAGCTGCAAAGGTCCTTCGAAATGTTAATTACGCGGTCTACACGCTGTATTGACGCAGAGGGAGATTATTTTGAGTAAATAAACGTGTGTGTAAAAACTTTACTTGTACTTTTTTTCTTTTTATAGCAAAAATTCGGTTTCTTTTTAGACAGACCGTGTATACAGCTTGGAATATTCCATCAAGATATTAAAATAATCTTGAAAATTGTCACTAGTCCTATTAATTCCAACGTCTCACGTTAATATCTTACATTCCACAGACAGGGTGGAATCAAACATTACTTTGGAATTTAATATAGCCCTATCTTCATGATTTGTAATTTTACAAAAGAATGTTGGCTCTCTGAATTTTCTCTCAATTCTGCATCATAAATGCTAGGCAACGATGTTTCGTATTAAACTACAAACAAAGACGTGTAAATCGCTCTATATTAATTTTATCACCAGGTGTCGAGTGTCCTCCGTGTTCATGACAGTTGGTGCATAAGTAACGGTGCACCGAGCAAATCCTTTCGCGGGAACACGAAGAATTTCGTCTACAGAGAAGTAATCGCCAGTCACTTCTGGCTTCAATGTCCAAGGTTGGTTCGTGTCGTTTGTGACAAGCACAGTTTGAGTTTGTTGTGAGCGCACAGCAGACGCGAAGAAGATGGTCTCCATTGGTTCTGGGAGTTTGCAGCAGCCACCAGAAACTTTCAATTTCAGTGATTTATACTTTTCGATGTCCACTATTGCCTGGAATATATCGTCAACAAAATTTTTGCTTTTCGAGAATGGAATTGTTTGAAGATATATTTTTAAACGAGTCTCCCCTGATTTGCACTGAGAACTATTAAGGGATGACTTATGTTAAAATGGAAATCAAGTAATATTGACACTAAATATTTTTAACCCTTTGCACTCGAGAGGTGACTCTCAGTCAACATTAGGTTTCACGCAGCATAGCTACAATACCTAATGTTTCTTTAGGTTTAATTTCTTTGGAGCTCAAAGTGTCGATAAAATGATTGCCGGTGAGGTAAAGGTTACCTTATTTAAAAAAAAAAAACAAAAACACTAGATAGCTTAGAATTCATGGCAATAGAATGCTAAGAAACATCTCGAGTTGCTGGTAAATACCAGAAAAAAGGTTTCGAGTGCAAAGAGTTAACACTGGACATTTTATTTGTACCTATTATTACCGTGAAAATTCAAATGACTCGTTATCAGAGTTTCTTTTTTTTTTTAATCGAGTGTAAAAGTATTTCACAGAATAGTGAATTCAATAATATGCAATAGTATACAAAAGTCTTAAAACAGTTTTGGGACCAATGGTAAGACTAGGTTTAGCGTTAATATTTAATTTTGCGTAATTTTCGTTTAACGAGCCCGAATAATTTGCTGGTTATCGATCCATATTTTCTAGTCGAAATAATTCATTGTCCCCTTGCATTTTTAATTGTATGGATGAAATCGATAGGTTGGAGGTGTCAGGAGACAGCAGAGTGCGCAGAAATCGTCGCTAAAAGATTATTCGAAATATTTATGCGCAGTGAATGGGAATCGTGGTCGGACGCTCACCTCGCTCTGAATTAAACTGCGCTGCTGAGAGGGTTGGAACTTGATAACGAAATTGACATCCATACCAGGGGAGCAATAACCAGACACAGGGTCGATTCGAAAATTTCCTGGCAATTTCGACGTGTTCCACTTGAATCTAAATTAATTCTACTTTAACTTCGTTTTGTCTGTCGAATGTCTCGTCTTCTCTCTTCTTTTTTTTTTTATCATTGAGATACTTTTAGTCTGCACCAATTTAATTAATTTCCACGTGAATCAGCGCAGAAATTACTTCAACTCTCGTATTCTAACTTTGCTTGACCGACCCGAATGTATTTCTACCGACTTTGGCGGCACTTTTTGTCGCGAAGAATTTAATTAATTTCGACGCTAGACACGCCAAGGACGGAAATGGGTATTTTGTAGAAATTCAGGCCACGGAAAAAGGACTGGGGCGTATTTGCAATGCTTCATTCGGGTAATTGAAAGATAGTGTATCGAATTATTGGGAGAAAAAAATATTACGTAATTCTCTTCGTATCAAGCTATTATTTAAGTAAATATTCATCACGTTGCCACGACGTGAAATTGGCGTACTTAGAATTAACACAGAATTGTTTTGAACAAGAATTTTATAATTCGTATCGAGGAATTTCATTTCCCAATATCCTTGGCTTACAGTTTATGTGGTAAAACGAAAATGGTGTTCAATAAATGGAATGCGAGTTTTAATAAAAGCTGGATGGAAGACTTGGAGTCAGATTGAATATCTCCTTCGTCTTTGCGGGATTTAAAATTGTATCTTTCGTTTTGCATAATGCATCTACTTTTAATATTTTAATCAAATGACACGTGCATCAAGTTTCGTTTTAATTCTGAGCATAGAATTTTATGCTCTTAATGGGACCATAAAATAAAATAAAGATCAAAGCGCTGCAGTAAAACGTTTTCGATGTATCCTAGACACTCCACGCCATTCTTCTTTACACAGTAACCAATAATACAAACTTACAAAAATGTTTACAAGTATTATCATCTAAACCAGTGGTTCCCAAACTTTTTTGTCCTACCGCCCCCTTTCTAGAAAAAATATTACTTAGCGGCCCCTGGAAATTAATTTTTTTTTAAATTTTAATAGCAATTAATACGAAATATATATGTATTAATGTTTCTACCTTTTTCGTAAAATATAGTAAAGGAAGGTGTAAATTCGAAACATTGAACTTTGAAATTATGAAACTATTTATTGACCTCGGAATAAAATAAAATACAAAAAAAGTTAAAACATTCGAAATCATCTTAATGAGAAGGATGAACCTGGTGTGCTGCTAAAAATTTAGTAATCCTTGGCTCTATTTTCGCCAGCAGTAATCTTAAATCACCGCGGTTTTTTGTTGTTAATAAATTGGTTATTGCACTGAACCCAAGTTCCACTAAATATGACGAAAGAAATGCAATTAAGAACATTTGAATTACATCCCACATTGACCGTCAGCGCCCCCCTGAATCGCTGCAGTATCTACCAGGGGGCCGTGGCGCCCACTTTGGGAATCACTGATCTAAACTTTAGGAATGTAAACCCACCTTGCACCCACGTCTCCAGTGTTCATCAAAATCACCTTGACCTCTGCGAAGCACCCCTCGACGATGGTTCCAAAAGAGACGTGAGTCCTGTTCAGTCGAAATTCCGCTCCAACACAGCTTCCACGCACCATGAATAGTGGCATGATCGCCGAGGACACCTGCAGGCCCACTTTGACGGTGAAGGGCCTCATCCTGGACGTAGGTTTGAACCTCACAGTGACATCGATCCTCTTGTTAGGCCTCAAAATAACGTTCGAGGATGGCTCGATCCGTAGAACATCCTTAAGTCTCGGTTCATTGGTTTGCAACACGATATCCTGGGTCCAGGAACGCTTTGTTTCCATCACGGACGCCTCATCCAGCGTGTGTCCATTCTCGTTGAATTCTTTCACAGCGCAGGATTGAGCTCGATCGCGATAGTCCTCGTAGCCACTGAGGTTTTTCGTCAGGTCGAATTTCACCTCGATGGGGGCCAAACCCTGGTTCACCACTGGGATCTTTCTGATTACGGTTCTGGAGATGGAAACGCTGCCTAGGTAGATGGATTTGTCGCAAGGGTTCACCAGATGGATCTAGGAGGCGTTCAAGGTTTAATTAACAGACATGATTGAGCATTATTTGAATATTATTAGGATTATAACGAGAAATAAATCAGTACAATGTAAACGTTAAAGGTAAAGTCCTTGGTGCTTGGTACTTCATGAGTATAAATACACCAGAATCATATTTCTGGTCACTACAGCATAAATAAAATAATTGTTTAAGAATATCTAATGATGATAACAACTGTCTATTAGATAGTAGAAATTCTGCCCTCCAATTTGAATTTTGGTAGAAACGAATCGGACGACTCCTCGTCGAGTTACAACACTTCAAAGTCATATACATTTTTATTAAAAAACAATCGTTTGAGAATATATAATGATGATAGTAACTGTCTATTAGATAGTAGAAATTCTGCCCTTCAATTTGAATTTTGGTAGGATCAAATCGGACTATTCTACGCTGAGTTATGACACGTCAATGTTTCCAATATAAAAAGATACTCATGAATGAATGACTGAGCCAGTGACCTACATAAATTCCTTTAATGTGTACGCACGTCGTCGTAGTAATGTAGTAAAAAACGTAAACAGTGTCTAGCGTAGTATTTCCTGGAAGAAGTTGTCAACAATCTTCCTTACACAGTTTTTCTTAAATTTAACGAGTTCCTTTCGAACGATTTGGATGAAACTTGGTATGCAGGGGTTTTTGAGGTTCCTGATTTCAAATCTGAACTCGAAATTTGAAAATTCAAAATGGCGGAACAAATATGGTGGACCAAAATGCGAAAAGTGATTCGATTTGGATGAAATTTGGTATAGAGGGGTTGTTGAGAGCGCTAATTTTAAATCTGAACTCAAAATTTAGAAAATTCAAAATGGCGGAACAAATATGGTGGACCAAAATGCGAAAAGTGATTCGATTTGGATGAAATTTGGTATAGAGGGGTTGTTGAGAGCGCTAATTTTAAATCTGAACTCGAAATTTGAAAATTCAAAATGGTGGAACAAATATGGTGTACCAAAATGCGAAAATTGATTTGATTTGAATGAAAATTGGTACACAGGGGCTTTTGGAGTGATTGGTTCCAAATTTGAACTCAAAATTTAGAAAATTCAAAATGGCGGAACAAATATAGTGGACCAAAATGCGAAAAGTGATTCGATTTGGATGAAACTTGGTACACAGCGGTTTTTGGAATGATTGGTTCCAAATCTGAACTCAAAATTTAGAAAATCAAAATGGCAGATCCAATCTAGACCCACAAAATGCGAAAAGTGATTAGATTTGGATGAAACTTAATATACAGGTTTTCTTGAGGGCGCTTTTCAAAGCTTTATTTTAAAAGTAGGAAGAAAACCTGATGGTAAGGAATCTATATTAACTTGTACGATTAGGAATTAAGCCTCCACTTCTGACTTTAAATTTCCCTCTTTCGTATTAACTTTCTGGAAATTGAAATGCTCATTGGCGAAACTTGCCAAAAGTTCTCGGATAAACTTGCAAAGGAACTCGACAAGAGCTCGATTCCCTTGCGAATATGAAGATCAAGCAGCGTGTTCAAGGCTTGTAAAAAGTTTGAGCAACTCGATCTCAAGCTCAGCAATGAGCACTTACCTTGTAGGTGATTCCTTCTCCGGTAATAATTATTTTCTTCTCGTTGACCGAGTTGATCGTGAAGACCAAGCACTCGTTATACTTTGTTTCCTTCAGTGGACGAAAAGTGATCGGTATAGTGATCGTCGAATGAGCAGCCAGGGCTTCTGCGATGGAGTTGAGATCGACGGACAGGTGCGGTTGCTCTTCGAATTTGCATTCAATTCTAAATTACAATTTGCAAATATATTATTTATACTATTCATAAGGGTTCCATTGGTTTATTAAAAATTAAGACAAATGGCTTTCATTTATTATCATTTTTTATCAGCAATTCATATGTAAACGAATCGTTCATCCTTGACTTTACTCGATTGTATAAACAATTAAGTTTTAAGTGCCTGAATACTCACATAAATGGCACGTCCTCGGAGTTCGACACACACAGCTCAGTGTAATACGACATCGCGTTGTTCTCTTGAATGTAACAAGGCCCGAAATCGTATCGATCAAAGCTGAACTCGATAGCGGGTTTCCTCGAAGAAGCTTTCAGCAGAAATTGATAAGTCGGCCCGTTCGAAATCTAAGGTTTAGCCAAAGAATAATTTATAATTTCGCCTATTTGATAATGAACCGTTAGATATCTGGAAGTTGGGTCAATTTCGACCCACACGACCACTGTTGATCTATAGATCCAACAATGAACTGACATGTTTATCCTAGTAAGCTATTATTTTCTAATGATTTTAATTTTATTTATAATTCATTTCCTCGGTATCTCCAACAATAATAAGGGTCAAAATCGACCCAGCTCCACCGAGCCATCGATCAGCCTACTTTCAAAGTAATCGGATGATCCCTGATTGTTGTTTTCTGATGTGTCGTGAGAGTCAGGCTGCAGGTCGATTGCGATTCGCTAATCACGTGTCCCTGTTTCTGAGGAGTTACGACGACGTAGGCGTTCCTGCTAATGACTTCCGGTGTCATACCGAGGTCCCAGGTATAATAAAATGCCGTTCTGCCAGAATTCGCTATGTCGAACGTGATTGGGATCGACACGTTCAGCATCAGCTGCAACAATACTTTACATTCCTCTATTTCCTCCGAATAATACTTTCAAACATTTTTTCTAAGATGCCTTTCAATAAATTTAGGAGTGTTTAACTCTTAATTTGAAGACCTCCCTTCCTATTAATTACTGTGGATTTAGTCACATCCGCTTTGCAGAGTCTGCGAACCGATTTATGGAAACGAGGAAATCGCGAAAATCTGGCGCCGCTTCGAGTCTCGTATTCGGTTTGATTTCGTTCGCTGCGAAATTCTTGGTAAATATATCGTGCATACTTTGCCCAGGTCGATGACGTTTTCCGTATCCACGCAGGCTCGTACAATCTCACCAGTCGCGACGGAATAAACGACCGAGGACAGGATCGCGTAAACGGAGGCGGTCACGAAAACGGCTAGGGGACTTTTCATCAGCTTCACGGCGCACTGAATGGAAAAGTGGAATTCACCCACGCGGGTTGGATGGTACTCGACCCTGTGGGAGGAGGTAAAAAATTTCACCGGGACATTCCACTTGCAACTCCTCGCGAAAATCGCGAGGCTTCTGGAAAACATGATTTCCCTGTCGTTCACCACAATTCATAGTCATTTGTAGTTTGAATTTTTAGGGCATTTTTGAATTGAAGACTTTAACCCACGGAGGTATATGGAAAATGGTAAATAACACGTGTAAAAGTTTATTATAATTCATAAACATTTGATGTCTGAATTATTAGAGAATTTTTGACTTTAAGACTTTGATTTTCCGAAGTACGTAGAAAAATGATAGCACCCCAATGATAGATCCTTAGATTAGTAAAATAGATTACCATAAGAATTGTTCTTTTTTTGGCTCCAGAGACCCAGTCATTGGAGTCACATTGAGCTTCTGAAATTTACCCTCGGAATATAGAGATTCCTCCACCACCCTAAACGGTGCGTGAAAATCCTCATCGTTCAGTAGCCTGATCGAATCGCGAACGTTGTGGCCTGAAAGCAAACAAAATGTATTCTCGTTTACTCGTAATCGTTCGACGTACACGGATAATTCATTCTTGAAAAAATTATGGTAAAGTATCGCGTTTCATCTTTCGATCTACCTCTTTCAAGGCGTTTCTCAGAGAATTTGGAAGTGTTAAGGAACGTAAGACGGAAGGTTTCTTAAAGGAAAACATCGAGTTGGTGGATAAGGTTATGATAGTCCTACAAAGTAATTATTTTTAGACAAATAATAAAGTCGAGTCATAGATTTCCAAAAAGCGCGGGCGCATAGCATGCCGTCTCTCTCTCTCTCTCTCTCTCTCTCTCTCTCTCTCTCTCTCTCTCTCTCGTTGGTTGCTTCTCGAGATTAAAGAAAGAATAAGATAAGAATAGAATAAAGATAGTTTTAAAGATTCAGTAAGAAAAAGGTTTAAGAAAATTTGTAATGGAAGTGGAGGTCATGCAAACCCCTTGTGGAGCATTAATAAAGTACATACAATAAAGTCAGTCATATGAAAAGGCCCTGTCGGGAAGGTCTTCGACTTCGAAAGGGAAAATGATAAAGAAAATTGTCACGTTCGTGTTTCAGAACGAGAATGCTCGAGACTCAACCCAAGATTGTTGGCTTCAGTTTCACGTGGACCGTGAGGCAGTGCACCGAGGGCTCGGTTACTGTTCCGACGACGAGAAAAAGGCACTGCAGATTGTATCTATCGATGGAGAAGAGCCAGAAGGATTCGAAGACGCCGACGTCCTCTGCCAAAAACGTGAAAGCCAGGTCTGTCTGTTTCCCGCGCTCCGCGATGCCCTCCGGCACTGTGCAGTGAAAATTCGATATCTTGTCTGCGAGATGGGGCGTTCGATCCCTCCAAGTGAAATAGTAATCGTCCGTCGTTGGATTGATAAGGTGGAATTTTCTGGAATCAACAAACCAGCTCGATGACTTCAAATTGAAAATTAGATCGCAAAATGTGTTTGTACAGGCTTTATCGTGCCTCTAAAACGTATTTCATTAGGGACTGCAGGGACAGTTTTTCAAGTAAAAAAAATATCTTAATGTTTCGGGAGCTTGAACATTTGGTTAGGAAGTGATTGGGAGATTTTAATAATCTTTTTGTAAGTCTTGAAATATTTCTTTAGGAGTCTTCGTAAGGAGGGTTGCATTTAATGAAAATGAAAATATGAAGAAAATTTTTGACACGAAAAGAATAATAGTATATCATACGTTTAGGCACTTTATCATAAAAAATAGTAGAACAGTTTTGTAAACAGATATATTAATAATATAATCGAGAAACCAAATCGATAATTGAGTAGACGTATTAATTACGACATGGAGTCAGAGACGAAGGACGTAAATATCGACCCTGTGACTTCAAAGTTTACGAATGCAAGCGTGACGAGCGATTCGGCGACGCTTAAAAAATTTCACGTACCGTGGCTGGCCCCCATTCCCCATTCTAATTAATTCCCCGGTGTCTCTGCGTCGCAGGCAAATGAAACCGTAGTAATTTGTTAGCAGCTTAGTTAAAACCTTCTGCGTTGTAGTTTGATGGTGTGTACACTTACTTCACGTGCGTCTCGCCTACGCCGACCACTTTAAATTCGATTACCCTGATATTCTGCCACAAAGCGGGATCCTCTATGCCGCGTCCCAGTGGTCCAGGTCGCTGTGGATCTCGTCTGCCGCTGGTTATGTAGTCGCTCTCTTGTACATCGAAATGACAATACGGCAGTAAACTCCTCCCAGTGACGGGGATCGTCAAGTCAGGCATGTTTGGATCTAGATTTTCTATTCTGTTGAAAGTAACACTTGTTTTCACTCTTGTAGCCGCACATTACACTTTACAGACTCGCCAGTGTTATACTATTTTCGTTTAATTATGAAATCGTACACGCAGGAAAGGTACGCCTTGTAATGGAACACGTCCATAGGGGAGAATTTCAACGTGCATTCGACGGATTCCTGAGGCGAAATCGTTCCTGTTTCAGGATACACTGTGAATGGTACGTCGTCACTCTCCAGCCAACTGTCCGTGGTTCGTTCCGACAAACCGGCGGTGCTGCTGAATAGATCCGACGGCCTCGTGCTGGAAGCTTTCATCTCGACTGTCCCTGCAACAGTGTACGTTTCTTTCAAACGAGAAGTCATCTACTTTTAAATTACAGCTTCTCGACTTACGCGGTTAATTCGTTCCCCTGTAAGCTGTACAGCAGGTAATATTGCAATTAATGAATGATACGAGTAAGATCACTTTTAGTTGAATTTTACTGATAATGAACCGTGATTCTTATTAATATTTAATCGAAGACTGAATGTTACTATGTGCACTGTGAATATTCAATTAATTCGGAGATGTACATATTTAATGCATTTTAAAGTTTCCGATTATTATACCAATGTTTTTCGAAAAAGTAATATTCCCGAACATGACAAGTTAAGAATAAAATTTAAATATGTGATCGTAAGATATCTTTTTTTTTATATTTTAATATCTTTGATTGGATTAACTAAATATTAATTTCTGACAATAGCTTAATTAATTATTACCAATAATTATTATTTAAACAATGGTAGGGAATACGATTTTGATGTAATATTAATGTTTTACGAATCATTTTCTCGATGAATTCATCGAGCCTTCGAATCGACCTGTCAAGACATGTCACGCGGTTGTTGTTTGCCCTTGCCCCACTCTTGTTCGATAGCGAGCCGCGACCCTCGACACAGGTATACGAGGGGTGAGAATTCATTCTTCGACGATCCTTCGGTCGATATGGATCTCGCGATCGCGCGTCCGCGTCTCGTATCCCTCCTATTTTTGCTTGTGTAGTTTCCTACTTGCTTGTGGTATTGCTTGTGGGTACCTTAGTTTGGTTTGCTTAGTTTTAAGGCATGTACCTAAGTTAGTTTTAAGGCATGGATGTACGAGTGTCTGTCCTCTACCAAACAATTATTAATCAACTTATTTTGTTTGTTCGTAGGTCCATATTGGACTCGCAACTTCGTTCTCCACTTCGGTCACTATTACTTCATGTGATAAGTGTAGTGACCAACTGTGTAACTGGAGAGAAAGGTCGGTTGCCGTCCTCCTGGTGGATCTGTATTCGAGAGGAAGACAATCGGCTCCTTCGGATCGGTCCTCTACTTCCTGCATCACGTTTAGTGTAGTCCCAGGCTCCCGGCGCAGTGCAGTAAGTCCAAAGCGCAGTGAGACGGGTGCAAGTCGGGTCCTATAGTGGCTCCCAACAGGGTGCAAGTTGTAGAGGACTGGTTCGGAGGCGTCGGTCGTCTTCCTCTCGAGTCAGATCCATCAAGAGGAAACGGGACTGACTCAGTAAGTCCGTTACATGGTCGCGTCGTGTCGCGATTTCCATTTAGCTTCCATTTAGTTCAAATAATTATTTGGTAGAGTCAGAGACATAGACTTTGGAAATCAAAGGGAGTTTGTTTTCTTTGATTTCCATGGTTTCGTACTTGGTATTAAGCTCGTCGACTCTATGTAGAGTATGCAACTATGTATGTATACTCTATGTAGAGAGAGATCGAAGGAAGTTCGATTCCTTCTATCTCCGGGTCTCCAGTCGCAGCAACCTCCACGTGGTGAGACCTGGTAATCGGTATTACTCGTGACGAACAATCCTTTGTCGCGAGTAATATCGAGCTAATGACTGCGAACTTGCAATAAGATCTTTAGATATAACAAGTGGAAAGTGTAAAGTGGAAAAGTGGAAATGTGTAAAGTCCAAAAGTGTAAAGTGCAGAAGTGTAAAGAGAAAAGTGTAAAGTGAAATTAGGTTTAGATTAGCAGGGACAACATCAAGGAGCCGTAGCTGGCATTAGTGGTCCGTAGTGGGGATGGTTTCTGTGCATTTATCGTATAGAAATTTGTACATGTAGGAAGATTTTACTGTGGCAGCAAAACAATGTTCCGTTACAATTGGCTCTTAGTGCGTCACAATCCAATGAAAGGGTTTTCTGAGAAAAAAAAAATGTCCTGTCGCGGGAAATCATTAAATATGGTGCAGCAGATATCCTGTCATTTGATTTTCAATCTCTCCAACTCTCGCGTGTGCGCGAAGTCTGTAAATTTTATTTATTTAATTTATATTTACATATATAGGTGACAGAGCTCTTCACTAAGGAACTTCAACAATTAATTTTAACCTTTTCACGCCCTTAGGCACGTATGTGAACATTTATTTTGTTATAATTATAATTATTGTCAATAATAAAAAGAACAAAAATTTGATAATAACTTATTTAATACAAAATTCCTCAACAAGAGGGGTACAAATTTTATAGTTTGGCTCCACTGATAATGTTATTCCCGATATACAGTTAAAGAGGTTAAGGGCCAACTATCAATGAAAACAAATCTGGATAGAATTCGTAAGTTTCCGATGATAATACAAAAATAAGTAATACGACGAATGTTAGATTCTATAGTTTCCAATTGTCTCGAGATAAAATTTTAGTCCTGCAGACATTTCCATGTAAATTTCCATGTAAATCAGTATAGCAATCAACGTGGTACAATTACTTCAAAAAGAATTGTTCGTCACGAAAGTGGTTCAAGTCTTTTCAATTATTATCAAGTGCATCTACTATAAGCAACAGGTTTCCTAACGTCTTAAAATCATCAGGTTAAGCGTAAATTTACCAGAAGTGGATGACACGAGCTGTCTAGAGTGTCTAGACAATAAATTTGCGTTGTCCCCAGCGCTTTTTCCATCCACATCGAAGTTTCTGTGACGCAGCTCACTTGTTGCGGAGAAAATTCCTCGCACAGATCTCGAATTCGGTCGAGAACGTGAGACGTCCGCGGTCCTCGGCCTGGAAGTCGTGTTTGGACTGTCCTCCATTCGTCTTTTCGGATATTGCTCGTCCATGTTTACCTTCCAGGCGTACTCGGTGTTCACCGTTCCAGGATTCGACAGGACGAACGCATATTCACGAGTCTGTGACGAAATTTCAAACCCAATCGCTTCTATACTATCGATATTGCAGCAGATGAATATCCACGTTATCGAGTGGCTATGAAATCCCTAATCGAATTTCTAGTGTTCTCTCATGAAATTGTGAAATGAACTATAAAATTGAACGAAAAAGAGGACACAAAAAGGAAGACTAATCGGAATTTAATCGAAAGGGGACAAAATTAAATTTCTATTTTTCTAGCGTTTTCTGATAAAATTGAGAAATGAACTACGAGACTGAACGATATAAGAGTAGTCAAGAAGAAAAACTAATCGGTATTTGATTGAAATAGGACAATAATGCGAACCTGGAACATCAGCGTGTCCTTGAAGTGAATTTCTTGGACTAAGCAGGAGTACTCCGAGAATGCAACTTTGGCACTGAGTAAAATTTGGATGTACTTGGTACTTCCGGCCATGCTTTGGCACTCTGGTTCCACGGTTGGACGCACGATTCTCTTGGACAGGCCTTCTGCGCTCTTAGGCTTGTCGATTAGGTCAGGTTGCACGCTCTCCCATCGCACTTCCGTTTGTCGATCGTCCCAAGCCTCGTCGTCGTCTGTACAAGCGATTTCCCATACGACACACTCGATACGAGTCTGTTGGACAAACGGGATTCATTTATACGAATATATTTACAAATGTATAATTAGTAGATTGTGGATTTTATACATTTGTGATGTAATCTAATATGATAAACGTATGCTGACCGTGATCAGAAGATGTGTGCACTTCTGCAAAATGAAACAATAATATTATTATAATAATTGTAGAATATATTCAACGTGTGTATTACGCTGTGTATATTTCATGTATGTTTTCTACATCATTGTATGCATCATTGATGCATAAAATCCTCAGTATAATAATTAGGATACAACACTGGGTTCAGTCAATAGTTCTGCGAGAAATATAGAAGCAAATTAACCAAAGTACGTGAAGAAATGAATTCAATAAACCAGGAGAAACAACCAAAAATGAAATGGATTATTTTTTGCGATCAAAAATTCACAATATTCACGATACGTCAATTTTATATTCGTTTTAGTTTTAGGGACGCACGTTCACAAGATTCATGGGCTCCGGTGCCAGGAAGGTAGCAACTGTCTCTTTGCATGTCTGGAACTTGATGTGTCCAATTGATGGCACGAACACGAGATCGGGATGCTCGGTCCATTGGAAACGAAACCATCGGTCCGGCGATTTATTGGCAATCCTGAACGTCTTTTTGTACATTTTGCCAACGAAACAGAGCCCGTAGTCGAGGATATAGGTCAAAGACACCGCGGGCCTCGAGCTGGCAGGAGCTGAAATATATTTTCATCCAAGTTGCAATTAATGAACTGTCGGGCACTGATTACTATTCATTACGAAAAATTGCATCGTTCACTCCTTTCCAATCTCGTTACATCGTTACAGTCGTGACGGTTCGCGATGGAAGACCAGTGGTTCCCAAACTGTTCAGAAGGTGCACAGACAAGAAATTTTTAGAGAATTACTCTAAATTTAAAGCACCATCGCTTTGGAAAACACTGAAGTGGGTGTCAATTGATATTGATGTCCATTTAAAATTTAGATTTGGAATTTTGACAAGAGTTTTAACGAGAGACTATTATTTTCTTCTCACTCTGTACTGGAGAATTACTATACATTTAAAGCACCATCGCTTTGGAAAACACTGAAGTGGGTGCCAATTGATATTGGTGTCCATTTAAAATTAATATTTGTAATTTTGACAAGAGTTTTATCGGCGAATCAATTATTTTCTTCTCACTCTATACTGTTATCATGTACCTGACGCTAGGGAACTTTGTCTTGTTGACAGTCTGCGCATTCTAGCAACGGAGTTTCGACTTCCAACTGTAGCACCACGTTTATTATCCTCGAACTCTAAACCCTCCAACACTAACGGTTCCATGTAACATTCTGCCTTCAGATTGATCACCATGTTCTCGTAAGGATTGTCAACCACGAATAGGCGAATTTTCCCGTCGCGTTTTCCGACCTCAGTCGGGAAAAACGTCACCTTGAAACGCGCCACGTTTCCAGGCATTAAACAAACCACGGTGCAGCGATCATTGGGTTCTAAAATATTAATAAACTAATATTTATATGTACAAACTATTCAGCCTCGTTTCTTACTTGATTTAACAAATTTACCTTCACAACTACTGGCCCAAATTGGCAGCAAAGATTGTGTATTAGGACAGGCTGCAAAAGTGAACACCTTGTCCCGATCCTCGTCGATTTCAACGATGACCTTTGCCTTGATGAATCCGATGTTTTCCAAGGCGAACTCTCTGTGATTTTTTTCGTTGATCAGTGTACGACCAAAACTCAAGGTTGCTTTTTCACGATTTCCATGAATCGGTTCTATGATAGCCACTTCTGGTACGCAAGATTCTCCTACCAGTTTAATGGAGAGCTTCTCTTCGTCCAAATTCGAGGGAAGAATCACGGTTGCTTCAAGGATTCCTTTGAACGTCTGCAGAGAGTTGTATGTGTTGAATAGAAAATTATCTTTCTTCACTGGATAATCAAATGATTTGTTAATTTGGAATCGAAGCCTTAGCACTCCTAGGCTTCGAGTGTAAAGGCTTTAAGTGGAAAGAATTGTAGTGCAAACGATTGGAGTACTAAAGCCCCAAGTCCAAAGAATTGGAGTGCAAAAGCTTCGAGTGCAAAAGCTTCGATTCCAAGGTACGGGGTTTTAAGACTTGTTTTGATACGAGTAGTAAGTATGCAAGTATTTCAGGGATTACAAGTACCCATTTTACCTCTATGACGGCTGGAGTGAAAGAGACAGTGAATGTCTTGTGGCTCATAGGTGGAACGCTCTCGTTTTGAGGTTCCACAACAAACGTGTCCGGCTTTGCCGTACTTGGAGTCAATGATCCAGCCACGAAAATCACTTGCACACTCGCAGGCACTATATTTCGATTGTACAGCTTGAAACAGGTCGCATGAGTAGTCATCACGCAGACGTGTCGGAAGTAGAGGCATTTTTCTTGACGTGCAAACACCGTGTGTGGTCCAATCTGTTTAAAAATATTATTTAACAGTAACGAATGCCTCGTTACTATATTCTTCGAGCGATAGAAAACCTCTTTAGGGCAATTGAAGTCCTGGATGCGATCGACCACGTGGTTCTCCTGGAACATCGAGTCGAGATTCTCGAAGTCGAGACACGGCATCGAAGAATTCACGAGGAGTGTTATTACTTTCCCGTCTCCATCTTCTGGTACACTGTCTCTAACGTGAACCATGATTTTTTCATCCTGGGAGCCAACGAATTCAGGGTAGCAAGTGATGGCAATGGCGTCCGTTTGGCCAGGATCGACGTCACCCTCGGTTTTGGCAACAGTCATTGGGCCCATTATTAATTTTTCTGGTTCCGAATGATCCCTGTATATTGAAAAATTTATTAGAATAATGTCTCATTAGAAACTGTCGCTGGTGCTAAGCAAAAATTCAATGACTACAGGAGCATCGAATATTATATTAAATTTACTCGATCTCGGCTCTTTTGCCTCTGGCAGATCTTTTTGCCGCTTTCGATGTATTCGTCCTCGCTGTCAGATTTGCCTTCTTACGCGGAGCTGCCTTTGTCACTTGAGTCATGTAAATTATAGATGGATGTTTACCCGTAACACGAATGGAGTAGTGCAATGGAAATTTTCCAATGTTCTCCACGTTGAGGTACATGGTCTTCTCTGTGCATATGGCAAGCGATCCAAAGTCCATCAAGGGATAAGGATCGACTTGAAATCTACAGTAAAAATAACCATTTTCCAATGAAATTTATATTATTAATTTTTTAAACAATATTATACCTGGTATAGTACGCGTTAAGGGAGACTGTGAGTGGAATCTCAGCGACTACAGCAGTATCCTTGTTCGTATCGATCAGGTGGCACTTCAGTATCGAAGCTTTCCTAAGAGTCAGCTCGTCTTTTGGTACAAACGTCACCTGCAACGATGCATTTTAAATGCATTGCGAATTTTTGTATTTTTCTTTGCTATGTACGAACTTCCACGATCCTCTCTCTATTCGGTGGAACGGAGCCAGATGCTGGACGAACCTCCAGGTTCTTCTTCAAATTCGTTGGTAAATTTAATTTCGCTAATTTTTCATTATCCTCCAATGTGACACTGTAAATATGTGACCATGGCTTTATGACAATTGAGGAATGAGAAGACAGACTTTATTCTGAACCAGGCACTTGAAACAGGTATCTTGGAATCGAAGTCTTTGCATTCGGAGCCTTTGCAATCGAAGCCTTTGCACTCAAATTCTTTTCACTTGAAGCCTTTGCACTTGAAATCTTTGCACTTGAAGCCTTTGCATTCGAAGCCTTTGCATTCCTATTCTTTGCTCTCCAATCCTTTGCACTCGAAGCCTTTGCATTCCTATTCTTTGCTCTTCAATCATTTGCACTCGAAGCCTTTGCTCTCTAATCCTTTGCACTCCAATTCTTTGCTCTCCAATCCTTTGCACTCCAATCCTTTCCACTTCAATCCTTTGCATTCCAATTCTTTACTCTTCAATCCTTTGCACTCCAATTCTTGGCTCTCTAATCCTTTGCACTCCAATCCTTTTCACTCGAAGTCTTTACACTTGAACACTTGGAGTGCGAAGGCCTCGATTCCAAGTTGCAAGCAAATCATTTGATTATTCAGTGAAGAAAAATTGATAACTTTGATGTAAACAATAATAGAATTTCTATTTATCACTTCTTATTCAAACAAAATTCAGACCGTCTTTGAAGTGTTTCAACTGCTTCATACTAAAGACACGAGAAGATAATATTTCTCACACGTATTCCACTTGATAATCGCCACGATTTCTTATCACGAACAAGCCACTCGCTGGGCGATTCACTTTGATCCATTTTAGATCGATAGGGTTCGCCTGATCTATATCAATGGCGACATCGTAAGTTTCTCCTGTCAGAAGAACCGCATCTGTGAAGATTGGCTCTTCGTTTTCCTCGCATAGAAATGCTTTGAAAATCACCGTCTGCGTTCTGATTACACCCACCTGTAAAATTAAATATTCGCTACATCATTCTACATTTTATCTCGTGAAAAAGGCCTTGGCTATAGGCCAAACCTACGGTATTTTTTAACTAGAGAACATTTAAACCTTTCACTTTAATTCCGAGTTATTATTAAGTAGAATCCAGAGCAAGCAAAAATTAATGGCTGCGCTTTTTTTGGTAATTAAGATTTTCTTCAGAAGTAATTAACGTCATTCGCGAGCGGAAATTATTCTCGCGAATTTCAGTTCCTTGTCACGGAAGGAGAACGCGTTACCTTGTCGCCATGATAGCAGAACTCGATTTTCTGTTCGTCCCAGGGCTTAATCACGCCTCTATCCGGTGCAAATGTGATCTGTGTCTCGAAAGGTTCCTCAGCTTCTATTTGCCACGGAATTGGTACAGGTGTCTTGTTTCTTGCAGTCAGAATTTGAAAGTCTCGTCTGTAGAGAAGCGTGCGACCAAAAGACAGCTGTTTCTCGTCCAGTTCTATGTCCAGTTTGGTACCCACACTCTGCAGCTGCATTATCAAATTAATATACAACGAATGCACATCGTGAAGACTGCATAAAAAAATGAATTTGAGAGCGGTACCTGAATCACTTCAACCTTTGGATTATTTTTTATGCATATGTATAGCCTCTCTGAAATGGTACCAAGTTTCGTGGCAATGGCTGACAGGGCCAGAACTTCGTGATTTGCGGGCTACGTGGGTATAAAAATAAAAATTAGCGGTTTCTGGGAGATCCAGCGTATTTGCGAATGAAAGAACAACGAGTGGATCGTTAGTGATAACGCACAGCGATGAGGAGCTTCTCCGGCTGGATGGAGAAACAGCCAGCGTTGCTTTCCCCGAGAGAAAAGAACACCTCCGCGTCTACGTTGGAAATGTTGTAAAACTTAAGCTCTGCTTCTCGACGATGTGACCTGTTCGCAGGGAATAAGTTGACGTACAGTGAATCACAAAAGCATTCGTCCTAATTCGACTGCTTCTTTTCTCTATTTAAGTGCGTTCTTATTCGTCTGTTTATAATAAATAAATAAGGGAGGTTTGTTTACCTTTTGTCTTTTCGAAGGACCAACATCGACCCAAAATCGTATACTTCGCTGTCCAAGTAGTACGTAGGGCCATCTGTATTGTCCAATTTGGTAGCTGCTGTCTGTATTAATTAAAATCGAATACAATAAACCAAGAAATAATTCCCATTTTATTATTGTCCTATTTTCAGTTTCAATACTTTGCTATAAATGACATCAGGGTTCATGTCCAGCCTAGGTACATCCGCAATGCCATTTACGTTCACTTCGTAAGTGATGTTGTTCCCATCCGCGATAGTCAACGCGTAAATTTCATCGAAAACCCCAATTTCTTGGGGTTGGAAGCGAATTTTGAACCTTCGAGTCTCGTTCGGTTGGAGGATCCATCGAGGCCTCAAAGTCTCCTCCAGAATAGTTTCTGAAACAGAGCCAGTAATCGTGTCCTTGCTTTCGACCGTTATCAACGACTGATCCTCCGTTCTGCTCCTCGACCTCTCATTTGCTTTGCTCGATGATCTTCGCTTGCGTCGTTTGCTGTTTCCTTGATTTCCGGCGCGACTCCCTTGCGCGCTTTGATCGCTGATCAGCAGCGACTCGCTGATCGAGAGGGGTTCCGGTACCGTGGTTATCGAGACCAGTTGGTAGACGTCTGAACAATTCATATTTCAGCTATTATTATATTTTTACTTTTAGCTTTTGCTCCGCTGATAAATTTTCGCAGTATACGTGGTAGACTAAAATATACTAATTAATCTAGAAATAATAATGAAAACCCTACTTCCGTGGACACGATTGTGTCTTTTCTGAATGTTTCTTGACTTGAGAAGCGAGTAACGTTTAGGTTGAAGATCTGGTTCAGGTGCAGGCTCTGCCACTGCAAGGGGAATGCGAATATTTTAAAAATTTTAATTGTAGGAGTAACGATGGTTTTTATAAAAATAAAAAACTTCTCTGGTATTATTCCAAGTGTTATGGAATGTGAATGAGACCCTAACGCTGCAACTTACCAAGAGCAGATTTTGCTAATAAATTTCCTCTCATCTGAGCAACTATAGTGTCGTGCATAGTCTTCATCCAAGGGTCACTGGCTTTCACGTACCATACATGAAACTTGCTCGCATTCGTCTGTGTTTAAACACAAATATTAATTAAATTCATTTAGCTTACATTTTAATCAACATCACCTCTCTGACAGTGTCCAGGGCTCCTACGTCTTTGGACTTGGCACTCCTTGGGACTCTGATCTTTGGTGCAGACGACACTTCCTGCGAAAACGATAATGAATTTATTACCATGAGGAGGTTCAAAGGAAATTTGCAATTAGTTAAGAGCAGAGCAAGGAAGAAATAACTACCACTGTCTTCTTTATAGGGTCCCAATCTCGAATAATATTCTCTATCCGCAAACGATCCGAGTGGTATTGATCCATGGCTGCCATAATTTCTCTAGCTTCGCTGGGAATTGTTTCTTTCCCTACGAAACAAACGCTTGGTATAATTTATGTATAATATTCTCAAGTGAATCGAGTTCCATTTAACAAATAATCTGATCGTAAGTCTGTAACTCTATTTATTCCAAAAATCCGAAGAGCTTTATTTTTCTTATTCTAAAAATCTGTAAAACTTTTATTTCTTTTTTTTTTTCGCAACGCACGGTTATTTCCCATAATCCTCCACCTGATTTCACCTTCCAATTGTCTAGTCCGCCTTAATTTAATTGCGTCTGCGAGTATCGCGGCTCGCGTATCGCTCTTGTTCCGCACAAATTGGCTCGCAACATCCCCCGTGCCATTTTACTTCCTCAATTTCATCGTCTCGACTCTTTCTCAAGCGGATCTTACTGCGTTTCGAGCTGTCTCTGCTCCTCGTTGCTTTACTGCCGGTCTCCCGTTTGCTGGAAGCTGGTCTCGAACTCGCGGACCTTTTATTGCCCGTCTGCTTGCGCCTCGTCGACTTTAAGCTTCCTTTTCCCTTGGGTGTCTTTGATCTCGGAACACGGCCACGACTTTCCTGCGGAACAGTTACGTTTGGATAAAAAATTAACGTCGAATCGACCCGCTGTTTGCATTTTTGCGTGCCTCTACAGCCTGCAATCATTCTAATGATCAGTGTTTACTGCTAGTGGAGGCTCGGAATCGTTGTTACTTTGTATTAATCCCTGGTTTGTTGTAGCCGTAATAAATAGCCGTGATAGACGTAATAAAACTTGGTCAAATGTGGTTGAATATAGTGCTATAGGCTTTGAAGCATTGTTACTTTATTTTAATTTCTAGTTTGGTTATAGTTGAGTGATGGACACAATAAAAATTAGTCAAATATGATTAATCTCTTCTCGCCCTTGGTTACATATGTGGACGTTTAGTTTCTTATAATTACTGTCAGTAATAAAAGGAACAAAAATTTAATAATAACAAAAAAAAAATCGTTCCTGAAGAGATATATAGTTCTATAAACTTTGAACCATTGTTATTTTAATCTCTACTCGCAGTCGAGTGATACACATAATAAAACTTGGTCGAATGTGGTTGAACATGGTTCTAACTTTTCTTTGTCTACGTTGTGACATCCGTTCGGTAAATTGAGCTCGTCTGAGCAAAGCTCTCGCCCTCTTTCCTGGCAAGACGGCTTCCAGATACATCTTCTTGTCCTCGTCGTCGAGTAAATCGTATTCAGACAACGACATCCCGTCGATATCCCGGATTCTCTCTGCACGATCCATCGTCTTCTCTGTTGCGAAGATGAAGATGCATTTTCTATACTCCTCGTATTAAAATTGATATCGCTTTACCGTAATCCTGACGAAGTTCGTCGACTTTGCGGTTGTAATCAGCCAGGGAGTTCAGGAAGGTAACGAAAAGGAAGTACTCAGCGTGGCCCACGGTTTTCAATAGGAGGATCAGGTTTTCGACGATGCTGATGCGCAAGAAGTTGCTCTCTAAGCTCTGCAGGACGAATCCTCGTTTGAAATCTCCCGCGGATAATCTGTGGAACGCGAATGGAGCAAGAGTGAAATCTAACGCTTGAAAATTCAGGAAAATGCTAAGAAGGAATGGACATGACCGATTTCAGCTCCGAACCCGTCAATCGTACCGTTCCACGAGAACTTCAGCAAATAGTTCAGTCCCCATTCCAAGGAACGATGGGTCCTTCCTGCTCCTGGCACTTCTGTCGCCAGTCCTCGCGCTGACTTTATCCCGTGGCGATTCCCTGACTTGACCAACTATCCTCTCCAGCTGCGATATGGCCTGAACCTTGTACTCGTATCTGCTCAAAGGATCCAACGTTTCCAGCGTCTCAGAGGCGGGAATTTTATTGAATTCGATCGAAGGATCAGGCTCCGTCGGAAGTCGAAGAAGGATGGCTTCTTTTTGGACATTCAGACGTTTCTCCTCGGTTTCAGGAGATTTTTGAACCTCTCCTTTTCTCTGTTTCCTGGTAGAGCTCTTGGAAGATTTCTCGCTCGCAGATGATTTCGTCCCTCCGTGACCTCTTCTTCCCTTCCTCGTATCATCGGAATCGATCTCGTCGGTCCTGAGGACAGTCTGGGCAGCCAGACGCTCCCTAATGGACGAGAATCTTCGATGAGTTATGAAAATGAAATTATTATCGACCTGGACCATCATTTCTCTCGTTCCCATTAACGATCGGCTCTAAGTAAACACTCTGGATGGTTTAAAATGAACTGTCGTTTATAAAGTATCGCAGGAAATAGAATTGGGGATCATGGATCATACTTGTGCCTCTCGTGAGCGTCTATGTAGTTTTGGTAAGCGTCGTCGATGGCTTGTCGTAGCCTGATCGAAGAGGAACTGTCACCTAGAGCAATGGCTTCCATGATGGCTTTGTCGATGGATAATACGGGAACGTTTAGGACCCTTGCACTTCTGCATGCTGTTTCTTGGTATTCTAAAATATTCACTTGGTTCACTTTAAATATTCCCATTCGAAACTCCAGTATTCATTGTTGATAATTAATTAAAAATTAACAAACGTCTACACGAAGAATATGCACGTTTCTACCATGTTTCGTTTGTCAAATAACACACGCTATATAATAACCTATATTAATTATTAGACTGCGGAAGTTTATGCACGATAACTATGTAACATGCATATGCAAAATATGCATGAAAAATATGCATGAAAAATATGCAAAATATGCACGAAAACTTTGAATAAAATTTAGTATAACAAGTAATATATTAGTATGTTACAGAATATTCGCTATGTACACATATATAAAATACTTTTCATAATTATTCTGGTATATTATAATTCGCGTGACAATAAATTATGTGCATTTTTTCCAAGTTTAATGGTGTTAGTTGGTGGCATTTGTCTGTCAAAATTAATTTATACGCGGAGAACGATCGCTCTACGTCACACGAAGTAATCGGTGCGTATTTAAATTTAGAACAACATTGTTCCGGCACACTTATTGGTCCTTGAATGCCCTCGTTATTTAAAATATTAGAAATTTTCGATAATGTAGAAAATCCTACTGTAGAAAATCCTTCTTTTACATTTTTTTCTAATCTTTTCACCGCAATCACCAGGAATACTTTTTAGATATATTATACTATTCATATGTTCCTCTGTTTCACATGAATTACCAGTTTTTTAGATTTTCCTGTTATGTGTGCCGGTATGTATGTGTTGGTTTAAATGCGATTTCCTTTCACACTTCACATTTTTATTCCAAATTTTGCAATGAATGCTTCTGTCATCGTTATCATTATTGTCGTTATCGTTAATAACAAAATTATCCAATTTAGCATTAATGCTTTTCTACTTTTTTTTACTTTTGGCATTTTTAGAGAATTAAAAGACACTTAAATATATTCACTTTTTCACAGAGATCATATTAACTGCGATAATTGAAGTGAAGTATTCGAAATCGAAATACAAACTGTCACACCTAACGGTCGATTAGCAACACAAGGTTACAGAAATATGGTATCATATGGGCTGTATTGGTGTAAACACTACACAATTATGATACGAAAGTATGGTGATAGACGAAACTAATTTGTCGAAATAGATATTTCACATAAGCACGATAAATAACATATGCAATATATTATTGCATATGTTAAAACATAAATATGCAAAATATGCAACATAAAAAATATATTTTTATAGCACTCTAATTTCGAAACAAATTTCTGTCTACGTCCCATTCTTTTAACTATTTCTTATAAAAATATGCATTTGCATAAACTTCCGCAGTCTATTAATTACAAATAACCAGAACTGAGATTTATTTTTGACTACTGTAATTCAAGTTTAGCAATGGGAGTGTTGCTTATCTGTTATTCCATACTTGAAATTTGTATGCAGGACTTTCGCTCGTCTCTTGCATGGTTACTTGTTTAGCACTGTTACCGTGAGTTAATCTTGAGTTGTGAATGGGCGTACGTATAATATTACTATAAAGTACCAGCGAAAGGAGCTCCGTGGAAAATAATGCAGACTTTTCTCTCCGGCCTCGCAGGATCCGGAAGATTGTTCGACGGAGCGGATTTCCGCTCGATACTCTCGAAAAGTTCTCTCACTGGGTCCCTCGTTTTATTCAGGAAGTATGGAGTGTCGTCCAGACTATCCGCGTAACCTTAAACCAGGGAAGTATATCTGCTGTACGTTTCGGTTCATGGTTTACGTTTAAACGAACACTGACACTGCCTCGGAAAGTAAATAGTAGCGAAACACAAATAAAATTAGCGGCACAAGTTCATCTTTATCTCGAGATAGAAGCCTCTTCGCTTCGATGAACAATGTTTAACACTACACGTTACTGTGACACTTACGTCTCTTAGTTTCGAGCTGAACTTCGTCTTGTTTATCCACGAATTCGATTGATTTAGTTGGAGATGTATCGTCGAGGAGGTCGTTGTAAAAATTTATCAAATGCTGTGGCAGGGGTTCCCCAGGCTTCCTGAGGGGCAGGAGGAGTTCCTCGACTTCGTAATAATCCAAGAGCGTGTTTATGACTTGATCTTCCGCCTGAAAGGAGCTTAAAAAGCGTCGTTTTTTTCTCAGGGTTCGTGGAATCCTTCATTTGTTAATTAATGCTAAAACTACTGAAGGCAAAGAGTATCTGTTATATATACGGGGTGAGTCAGATAAACTGTTACAGAGCGACAATGGTCGTAGATACAAAAAAATCTTACAGGAAAAAATTTTGAAGATTCGAAGAGGCCTATTTAATATGATTGCTGTTTTTTTGGTCCAGATGCTGAGGCTGTATCAAGAACCATGGGATTTTTTGTACACGTTATGAAAGCTGACATTGAGACAAATTTAGCAGTTTAGCTGCCTTTACCCTAATATGCTACTATATATTTTATACTAGACCAAAGGCAGATAATTTATCAGTACAATTTTCCTTAATCCTACTTCAAGTTAATGGTGCCCGTTACTTGTCTAGATGGTGCCAGAAAAATTCCACTGGATAATCGCAGCTGTTCTCAACCGTGAAAATTGCCTCCTGGATCTCAGTAAATGGCACTACCGGCAAGAATCGAACGACTGAATCAATTACGTTCAGGCTCTTCTCGACACCGTGCCCTGTCAAAGCGACTACCAGCGTCTCCAAGCTCATTCTCACGAGTATTTCTAATTTCGCTTCCGCGTGACACTGAAAGAAACAGGACCTTTCTGACTACACTTTCACTTCCATTTCGAGTATGTAACTTCGTAGTTTCTTTATTACCGATCTTCGAGGCGCGAAGCACACGCGAATTACTTCCGAGCGACCCGGTGGACAACGATTCGACTCGTATTGCACGTGAAACGAGCATTCTTCTTGCTTCTTACGTGCACGTGACACTTTTGCTTCCCACTCGCAATCGACCAATCCTCTACAAAGTAAAGCGTAATGATACAATAAAAATGTAAACATAAGCGAGGTAAGAGTGTAAGTTTTTCCCTTAAAAAGTTGAATCGTCACGAAGAAGAGTAAATGAGATGAAAAGTTAGATTGGAGCGGTAACGATAGAAAGTATTGAATATTACTCGTTTTTTATCAAGATGTTCATGATCAAGCACTCCCCCACGACGACGTCACGAAAGTCCAAGGATTTGATGTTCGACGTGACGAAGGGGTAGGTCACTGTTCCTTTTATGGTCACAGGGATCGTGCATCCGTGTATCACCTGAAACACCTATACCTATAGAATACCTATAGAAACATTGCCTTTCGAGTAAAACGATTTCTGTTCGATACTCCAAAGGCAAACAATTCTTCTTTTCCCTCGAGCACTATTAAAAGCGACTCGAGAAAACTTGTTTTGTCGTACAATGGAATCCGCTAGTCACCTCTATGTAAATGGCGTGCACGACTCGCGTGATTCTCTCTTTATAGATCTCTCGACTCGGATGCCATGTTACGCGAAGAACAGCGCAATCGCCGGCCATTAACTTCGCGTGTTTCTCGAATTGCACCGAGATGCCAGATTTCGCCAGGGCGTTCTTCTTCTTCAATTTTTTCATTCGCATTTCCACGTTCCAAGGGCCGTAGTTAATTATCATGGCGGAGCAATGAGCGGAAAGTTCCACGATCACGTGCCCCATATCTGCAGAGAACATTTCCTTCCTTGCATTACTAAATAAGACCGATAATTTCCCCTGAATCAATTTCAGAGAACGGTAAATTGCGGACTTGCAGCCGAAGACTGTTGTAGACGTCGGAGTACCCATAACAATGTTCTTGGCAAAAAATTCGCGATCCTTTCAAGCGTAAAGCTCACTTTAAGGGATCGAATAAATTTATGTGCCACTCGAGGAGACATTTCGAAGAAACGTAGAACGGTTTGGAGATTTGTTACTTAAGAGAGCGTAGATTTGGACGTACCGATAACATACTCGGAAGAAAGGAGATGAAGAATCGGTTCTTTTTTGCGAGTTTCCTTGCGCTGCATCAAGATGTATGAATTCGAGTCGACGAATCTCTTTGCCAAATGTCTCTCCACAGACATTTCTATGTCCACGATCCTTGGTAATAGCTCGTCGTAGGAAACGATGCTCCATTCCTCGGCTCGAAGCGTGCACGTTAACATGAGTAAGCGCAACGAACAATTTGCAGCGTAATACTTACGGTATAACAGTAAATGCAGGATCATCTATTTAAATGAATTTGTATTACCTGTTAATATTTCAATGTCCTTCGAGTGCAAGTCTTCCTTCCTCTCAGTCGACTCGCATAGTCTTGGAACAGTCTCCAGTTTCTATATAGCAAAATATTTGCAGAATTGTATAAATTTGTAGAAGGACGGAAGAACTGAATTTCTTACGTCAACGATGAACTCGGTGGTCAGTGATTGGATGGCAGAGTACTCCAATTCGATAGAATGGTCCTGGTGCATGCTTCCTCGCGAGATACAGGGAAAAACTTGAGGGAAACTTCCAAAAGCTTTCACTGTTATTGTCACAGGCATTAAGTGGCCAATCTGAAAAGTGTGAAATATTAGGGTGAACCTGAAGTTCGTGCGTTCTTTTACGTTGTTCAGTTTGTACAATTTTTTTGGTCATTAAAATTACTTTATATACAAGTGTTATATATCATTTCGTAGCTCTTTCATATTTAATTATCAGCTACACTAATTTATTGATCGTTTTAGTGAAATCATGGAAAATTTTGAAATTCGAGTATTTTTACGTCGCTACTGGAAGCAAGAGTTTAAAACTACTGAAGCAGCAAAGAAAATATTATATTCGGTAGTTTTAAACTCTTGCTTCCAGTGGCGACGTAAAAATACTCGAATTTCAAAATTTTCCATGATTTTACTAAAACGAAAACAAATTAAACGATCAATAAATTAGTGTAGCTGATAATTAACTATGAAAGAGCTTTTCAAAAGCTACGAAATGATACATAACACTTGCATATAAAGTAATTTTAATGACTTCAAAAAATTGCACAAACTGAAACAACGTAAATAAACGTACGAACTTTAGGTTCACCCTAATACATTTTAATAGGCGATCGTAAAGTGGTGTAACTCCTTAACCCTTACAGATCTGAATTACTTTTTTTTCTCGTACTAACGTAATTTAATTTTTGGAGTTAACTTGAACTAAAATTAGTATGGAAAAAATAAGAAAAACAACAATATTGTAGTTTTTAAAGAAAAATCGGTCTTTCTTAATTTGCACAAATAAGGACATTCGCCCTAAACGATAATGTCGGTAATATACATGTTAGTCCTATGTGTCCTCAATTGTGGACGCCAGGACTGAAAAGTTTAATAAAATGCAAGAGTGACGTAAGAAAGTTAGCGGAATACAAAAATTCTTGCAAGGAATGCAATTTTAGTTTTAAAATTTAGGGAAATTCCACGTTTCGAGTTCGAATTCGCAAGAATCCAGCGACACGGATGCGTACCTCCAGTTGAAATTGGTGTTCGATGGGGCCAAGGATCGTCGAGCGATGCTCTACGTTGAATTCCACGAATGACTGAGCGTCCACGGATCCCGCGTTTGGCTCGACTTTCAGCGGATTTATATCGAAACGATCGATCCCATCGTCGACGTCGGATACCGAATCCGTTATTTTATATTCGAACGCTACTCCACTTTGGTTTCGTAAGGTGAAACTTCTCCGGCCGGATTCCATAAATAGCTGCAAACGAATGCTTCCCTTAGCAGCGTTTCTCAAATTGCGAAGTGCGATTATTTATTAAGAGAAAACGAAATATAGGCGAGATATAAATATACTCTTTTTATATAAAACATTTAATAGTCACGAAGAAGTGTAAGCGAGATAAAAAGTATAGATTGGAGCGGTGAGAAGAGATAGCGAGAGGAAGAAATGGAGTAAAAAGTGTTCCGTGATTGGAATCGCTTCGGGAAGCGTCTCTGGAAGGTTATGCAATTCGCGATGGATTTCGATTGGTTACCTGTTGGCCGAAATCGATCACGCGAGAGTCTATCGAAAATTGGATGGCGTCTGCACGCGCTAGTATCTGAATTTCTTCGGTGGGGCCGCGGAGGATTTTGCAAATGGCCGTGGCTTTCACGCTGAGAGGTTTGAAACCGTGAAATCCTACATGAACGTGTTGCACGGTGAATGGAAGCACGGTGCCCTCGGTTGGAACGATTTCTAGCACCTGGCGAAAGCTCTTTATTAATACTTACAAAGTCCTAGAGAAATACACATAAATATGCAATCTTATCCTTTGCACTCCAAGCAATTGGGCTATATGTAGGTAGTCAACTCCAAGACCATTTTTCTTAGATTTCTGAGTTATGGAATGACCACTCTTTGCAGTTTTTTAAATTATACGATTTCTTTTTAAATCTTACATTTTTATTAACCAAACATAATCGTGCACAAATAATAATAGTTTAATGGAAATGTTGTCCTTCATTTGATTATTTATATGAAGTTAAACAAATAATGAAGAACTAACGTAGTTTTTAACGCTATTGCTTAAAAACATTGATCTTATAACTAATTGAATTTAGACACCCATCGCTTATTGAAACTTATTGTTAGCGATGAATTGTGTCTAACATAGGAGTAGAACTTCTTCAAGTGCCTGGGAAGTTCAGGTGACCTTAAGAGTGCAAAGGGTTAAATTTCTAATGCTCCAGTCATTGTAAAATTTGCAGACTTATTAAAGAATAGAATTTGTTACAACCGATGAAATTAATAGTTCAACCTCATTGATGAAATGATTTCTTCGAGGCTCGCATCTCATGATCTCGAACGCAGCGAGATCCGTCTCCTCTTCAAAGTACTCGCTAACCATTGGCAGTAAAAATTCTCTCACTTCTTCGTTGGACACCGAGCAATTCTCTCGCAAATTTTCATTCACATCGTCTAATACATTCTCTGATTCGAGCTTCTGCGGGTGGGTCACCGAAACAAGCGCTGGAATAGAGCAGATGTTGTGCAATAGGATCTCTAATTAGAAGTTCAGAAGTCAGGTAATTAGTAGTCGAAGTAATCGAGACTCCATTGTATTTTTATATGGATGTTTCATGTTTCTATTTTAGTCGTCCAACCTGGTTTTTATTTTTATAGTAACCTAACAGAATGTCATCTCATTAAGTATCTTTTCCTTCTGAGGAATAATTCATTCAGGTTATTACGGTGTTTAATGGTAAATAAAGGTGAAGGTTAATTCTTGAGAGTATTTTTCAGGGGATGCTGTCTAGATTAGAATTACTAATGAATTTTAACGAGCATTACAATTTGTAGGTGGCGGTATTGACTGAAGTGGCCCGTCTCTGCTTCCATCTTGCCTGTCGCTTACTGATTCCTCGTGGCTTGGTGATTGCAACATGCATCCCTGCGAACGCACGATGCTTCAATTAAATCTCGAGCCCTCCAAATCTTATTTTAATTAACGACCTCGTGCATTAAACATTCGAACGAAGGTACAAGAGCAAGGAAACGCACGTTGTAATCATTTATCTGGTACCCTTGTGTAAACAAAAAACATCCAAACGAATAAAAGTTATTCTCGTCGACAAACACAGCGCGCAGCAATTAAAACAGTTGCACGACCGACTCTATTTTCAATTAGCGAGAAACGCTAGTAAACATTCCGACGAGAAGCTCGACGACGATTAAACTTACTGGCGCGGCCGATTTTGGAACTTACGCAATCGCTATGCGTGTCGCGTTCTATCTCGATGGAATCCTCCGACCACAGGAATTTGTACACGACCGATACGGGCCCATTATTGGTCAACGTCAATATTTTCTCGACGCTCGAGCCAAGTTCGCAATTAACAGCGAAATCCCTGGGATCCAGGACCAAATTCGGCAAATTAACGAAACCCCTGCACTCGATTTTGTCCTGGAATAAATCGTTTATCACCTGTTCAATCGAATCTTCGCGAAAAAAAATTTGCAAATTTCCTTTAATCACGCCGATTGCAGCGAGCTTTGAATTTCTTTCTTTGGCGATTGCTGATTTCAGGATATGGGAAGTTGGATATATACACTTTTAACACGTTGATTGCCATGTCGTTCATATATGAGTGACAGTGCTAACAAAAATTAATTTTGGGAGTTTAATAACTAAATTCGTGAATTCTGACGAAGTTACAATAATATTGGGTCGTTTGGAAAGTATGTGTCGATTTTTGATAGGTGGTACAGGTCTAAATATATCGGATTGGTTGAAAATAAATAAAATGTATTCATCCCTTTAAAAACTCAAATGTGTCTTTGAGTTTTTTTTTTAAATCACCAAGATCTTTCTGAACAACCCAATAGATATCACGATGGATGCTTGATTATTTAGTCTCCAATAGTATAAATAATATTTAATTCTAGCAGAGATTTTCGATAATATTAGATGGACTGGAAAGTAATGTCGTTTCTAATCTCAATACTTATTTATCACTCATCAGCTCATTGATTTTTTTCAATCTGGCATTGAAAATTTCCACACTAGATGGCAAAAGGTTCTTAATAACTAGGACGATTACATAATTGATCAAATATAAAAACGCCTTATAAATTTATTTGTTTGAATTTAATGTAAAAGGAACGACATTACTCTCTGGCCTCCCTAATATTTGTCTGGCAGTCGACGTGTTAAATAAAGTCTATTGATAGGTACAAGAACAAAGCTGAGAGTTACGTGGCGTGGGAAGAGATAAAACAACAAGGTGAACTCCGAGGATACGCGGATCGAGATGGAGTCGAAGTAGCACGCGGCTGAAATCACTATAGATCGCGAAAGTAGTATCATCGAATTGTCAAGAAAGTTTGAAGCGAGCGAGTGGAACCTCGGTGCTCTCCGCCGAATCGAGAGATCCAATTTACTCGATTAGGATGTTCGTCGTATTCAAACTGAATCGTTCCAGCGTAGCTTCGCGAATAGAGATCGTTTCCCTCGATGTCGAAAGAGAAGTACACACGAATCGTCGTAGTGGCTTCGTCGATTAAAACGATCCTCATGTTTTGCACGTGCTCATTCGCGTTGGTCACCAAGCGAAACGGTGATTTGACAGAAAGTTGCACGTTCAGGTTCAGCTTCGAGCGATTTGTTACTAACAATTCGTCTAAGGAAACATGTTATTATCGAGCTTAATCGATCGGGTAAAGACAATCCTTTAGGATCGATATATTAATTATATTAATGGAAATTAATCAGAGTTATTTTGCACTCTTTGGTTCGATATTAAAGCTTGAACTATTTGAACCTGTCAGCTGCAATCTATCACCATCTGGACAGACGTCAGCGCGAAACGATAATTCACGTTTGTTGAACGAAACCTGTGGTTCGGTTAGAGTCACTTTGAAAGTGGAAGTGCCGATTAGTTCGCGTCTTCCAATTCCTTGTATCTGTCCAAAAATGTGCCAGTCCTCTAGGAGACACTCGTTCCTATCGACAAACATATTATTTTCATTCGACTGAATAAAATACGTGTTTACCTAGAGTAGATATTAATTCATGTTACCAAAAATAAAATAAATGAAAGGATTAACAGTGTAAGCGTGGTTTAATTTTAACGTTGAACCCAAAGACCTGCTTTTCTGTCTTTTAATTTTTAATGTTGTTTGTCTCTTATTCGAAGAGTTTCGTTATTTATGCTTAATATTATACTCACTCCTCCCACAGAAGTTCGCATCGTACCTCCCTCGTCTCTCCAGGGGGAACTTCCAGTATCAGAGGTTGAATATGAAACTTCGAGCTACGCGAAAACATTTACTCAACGTAAATAACGGAAGCGTTTGGTTTTAACGACCAGGAAAAGTGATATGTTTCGCTCACGTTTGTCCCTGGACGGTCAGACTCCTGCTGAGCTGTATTTCCTGTTTGGTCGACCAAATTATCTGGTACTGATAACTTCCGTGGTTCGTTAGCGTTATCTCTCTACGTATCTTTTGGTGGCTGTGGGACAAGAATGCAAAAATAATAATAAATCGCATGATAAACTCTGAAGCACAATTTGCAAAAATTGTCAGCTTTGTTGACTCGCATTAAAGAGAATTGATTTCCGGCAACCACGAATTTATTTTATTTTTTTCGCTGCTCTTCGAGTTGTACGTTGATAAAAATAGACTGTCAGCTTTTAATAGCACGTGAAACGATTGTTTTCAAAGGGCTTGGAAATTATAGTCGATTCAAACCTGAAAAGGAGACCCAAGTCGTAAATGGGGAATATTTGTGGGTCGAAAACGACGCTGCAGCCGACCCCTATCGTCCTCAAATCTACAGTAACGGTTCGACTGTTAACGATTTGTAAGACGACCCTGTCATTATACTTCCCCGCGTCACGAAGGTATAATTTGACTTCGATCTTCATCGATTCGTTCGGTTTCAGGTCGACTGCCTCTGGCCTAACGCTCCACGGTGACTTCCTTTTGTGCTTAGAATAAAATTCAAATAAACATTACTCGTCTATTTTAAACAATCAACATTCCCTACGACTAAGTTGTCTTTGAAGTTAAGAAACTTAGCTTCGTAACTTCTGAAAGTATCGCGTTTCCAAATAGTCAATTTATAATTTCGCAATTTCATTAAACTTCAGGAGAAGTTTATGCTGCGTCGACGAAGCATTCTACGTACCATGGCTGCCTTGAAGTGAGCTGGTATCGGTGAATCGTTGATCACTAGCAAGTCCATTACCTGTTCCTCGAGAACTCGGACTTCGCCAAAGTCCAAAGCAGAGGGTTCTGTGGAAATGGTTGGTCCTTGGCCAATGTACGTGATGACGCAGGCCACGCATGGAGATTCTTCGCCCATTGTTAACATACTGACATGAAACGCGTAGGAATATATTTCATTATGCTTGCGAGAAGATTCATACTTTATTTTGTTATGCCATTCGATGAGCAGTCTTTTCAACTGTATTATTAAACAAAAAAATAGTGTACATCTTTATTCAAATTTGTAACAAGCCGATAATTCGATCATTTATTATGATTGCGAGAAGACTCACGTCTTATTTGGTTGTATCATTCAACGACTAGTACGGTCAAATTTACAATCTTTTAAAAAAACATAGTGTAAATCATTTTCAAAATTCATAACAATCTTTTAACTTGATCATTTTTATTAGTTTCACCTCAATGTAACTGTCTGTGTGCCTAAGACTCTCGTGATGATAGTTACATTGACAGTTTTCGATTGATGCGCTTTGATGAGTCCTTGGTGAGTTGACAGGGAGTAAACCACTGGAGTGTCTTCTGTCACCTGGATTTTTTAAATTAACAAACAAATCAGGAAACCCATTGATTCCTATGGGTTACAAACAAAAATAATTATTCCATCTACTGGTTGAGGCAGCAAGTAGAAGAATCCATCTAAGTCAGACGCGTTCACCACTTCGAAGGACTTCACACAAGGGAAATTGACGAAGCAGGATCGATTGATGATCTCTGGTGGCGAGATCGATATCTGAGCCACGCTGCCACAGAATTTCAGTGGCAACGTCACCGAATCCGAATCAGAGTCCCACATGTCGACTTCGAGGGTCGTGTGACCCTCGCGAGCAATGTTGGCAATGTAAATAACCTGAAAATCGTATTAAAAATAGCTCAACACATTTTATTTTCTATTGTAGTCTGTTCTATTTATATTAACCCTTTACACTCGAGAGGTGACTCTCAGTCACCATTAGGTTTCACGCAGCAAATCTACAATATCTAATGTTTCTTTAGGTTTAATTTCTTTGGAGCTCGAAGTGTCAATAACATGATTGTCGGCGAGGTAAAGGTGACCCTATTCCCAAATCTAGATAGCTTAGAATTCATGGCAATAGAATGCTAAGAAACATCTCGAGTTGCTAGTAGATATCAGAAAAAAGGCCTCGAGTGCAGAGGGTTAATCAAAAGGCTTGCGATAATAAGGACCTTTATTTACCGTCTTTTGACTTTCATCTTCAGAACTTAACTTACTTTAATTTTGAGAAAGCCCTGATCAGCAACGACCCCTGACTCAGGGGTAACGATGAATTCACGAGGATCAGAAGGGAAACTGGGCTTCGTCTGAGCTCTTGCGAATTCCTCATGAGTTAGAGGCGTCTGATGTCCGTCGTTGAGCACCACTATACTAAACGCCACAGGCACCAGGGACAGATTATGTAGACACACCTCTTGGCGGCTGTTGAAGCCTGAAACTCGATAAATCTTTAAATAACTGCTGCAGATATAGACAAAACTCGCAGCCAGTAAAGTCAACAATTAAATTTTCAAGCAGAAATATTAGGTCGTCTCAACAATTCATGCCATTTACTCTTCTGGTACTCAAATTAATATGCGAAACATACCCTTAAGTGTGATAAAAAAAGGTAATTTCTCTCGTTTCACAATATTTTCCCACCTTTCTGACATAGTCATTACACCGTCACTGTAAAATTTCTACTGTTTTATTTATTAAATATCGACACAGTCTGCGGCACGAACTTATGGGATGGTTTAAATATATTCAGTACTTTTCCTTGTACAGAGAACTATTCAATTCTAAATATTTTACATGAAACGAATCATACCTAAGGGCGTTGTCCCAAAGTCGAGAATTTCCTTGTCAAAGTGCAAAGTTGGGCATATGATGGAACCTCTGAAATACGAGAAATAAACGTTTATATTCCTTCAATGTAATTGTTTCATTCGTAGGTTCCAAAGATGATTCAAAGTCAGACGCAATAAGCAGTTCGGGTTTGGGGATTAGCAAATATTGCTGCTAAGCAACGTACTTGATATGCATGCTGAGTACTTCGAGACTCTCCCTGACGACGAAGTCCACCCTTTCGACGAAATCGCCCTTGCGGTTCGAGGTGAACGTCAGATTGAAAGATTTATGCTCGTCGGGGTTTAACGAGAGACTGGGAGGTGAAACTTCGATAGATCCACCGAAGTCTGTTTGTTTTGGTTTGTAAACGAGTGTGCCAGGTATGTGACCCTTGTTGGCGACTATTATCTGCTATCGCCGTGATTGTCAGCGACAATTGTTACTTCAAAGTGTGGTAGATTTATTACGGAAATAAAATATACCTCGTAGTTGTGCACTGAACACAGATATACGTTGGACAAGTCAAGACTGATGACGTTTAAACGGAAAAATGGCCCTCTGCCTATTCCAAGCAGGCTGCCATGAAACAACAAATTTTTGTTTAAATAAAACGAAGTGAAAATATGGCTAAAAAACGAGATATTCGAGGATTATATTAAAACTAAGAAATGGAGGGTACTAAGAAATTTATGTTACGAGAAATAGTATCTTCTGTCTTCTAAGGGAATCGGATATAAAAATAGTACGCCTGAAATAATCCGAGGGAAAGAGGTCGTGGATATTTATTATTTTTACCAGTTAAGGTTCGCCGATGTAAAGATATCACTGATTTAGAGATGGCTGCTTTATTAGCTCCCTTATCAAAGGCACCACCAGTAACAGAAATTGACATTTCATTACCTCGAAACTTTCGCGTTGCGAACCTCAAAGAATTCCGATAAACGTTATACAGAAGTTCTGAAGTGTCAAGAGCATACGCGAAGCCTTCGAAGAAATTTATTTCAGTCTGCCGGAAATTGAAATTTCTCACCTCAATGGTATTCTATCTTCGCGACCAGTTACTTCCAGGAACGCCGTGCTGGTTATTTCGCCGACTTCCATCGCGCGAAACAAAACTGTGACGTCGGTAGACGACTGTGGCCAAATCTCGCCAGCCTGTAAGCGAGTGTTCGAGGGAACACATTCCCAATTAAAACGTTCGACTAGTTGGGCGCTCGTTAGACACCTGAAACATACCTCGGGTGCGAGCATGAAGCACATGTGATTATACTGGAAAGTTTCCTTCTTCAGCGACTCGAGCTCGTCCGCGAATATTCGTTGACAAACCAGTTGATGAACGTCGGGCGTGCAGATGTTGAAATGCACCAGATCGACGTATTTAACTAACTCTGATTCGTAAACCAACTGAAACATTCGTCTGTATCTGCGAACAAAAATTGTGTAATATTGATCGATGATAAATTCTACCTTTGCTGGAATAAAAACATAATACTAAGTGGTTTTAGGATGTTCTAGGAGCAGAAATTAATTCTCTCCCTTTTCTACTTATGTATTTATGATTCTAGTCTTACTTATTCTTCGTTCTTTCTTTTATTTTGAGATTATCCTTTTATTATGAGATTATTATCCTTCATCTTACTCTTCTCTCCGTTGATCATCGGCGTCCTTGTCCTTGTAAAGCATCCATTTGTATTCGAGGATGTAATCGCTCCTGTTGTGGATCGTCAGGACCTTGCTCCTGGACAATCCCAAGTAAGTCTCTTCCATTCTGACGCTGCTTCTGTCGATGCGAACCGAGCAGTTCTGCGCAGAACATCGGATGTCCATTCCAAGTTTCTCTCCTGGTAACAGAAAGCTTCCGGTTGGAACTTTTTTAATTTGTAAAAATGAAATGAACGCTGCGTTCGCGGAGCTTTTAATTGCGATGGGGTGCATTCAGGTCGTGTAACAGTATATTTTCCAGCGGGTAGATGGAAAAATGATCTCAGCTTTTGCAGTGGAAGGTTAAATAAATTCTACTCATAAGAACTTCAATTTTATTTAGCTTTGTGGTAATCTCTGTATCGTCCTTTGGAGATTGCCTTTCCTTGAAGAGTTGGTTGTAATATTACGAAGTAATAGACTACTTTGATTGAAGATTATAATTACAGTGGGTGTAGAAAGTATTCGTACACCGATCAATTTCCAAAAAGACTGTGTAAAATTGTAATTTATTAACTTATTTTTTATAAACTATGACATTCTACATATTCTCGGAAATCTCTAAAACAGATAGATTACATAAAAAATAGCTATTTATGTAAGTTGCGAAATTAACAAGAATAAAAAAACAATCGATAGAAATGTTGAAGCAATAAGTATTCGCACAACTGTTTAAAAGTACTTTCCTGGAAATCTAATGTGTTTACGTTACAAACTCTACTGTAAATGGTTCGTCATAAGAATCGTACAAATACTTATTGCTTCTATACTTTTATCCACTTTTCGCATTTTTTTGTTGATTTCACAAATTGTATTAACTAGTAAATGTTGTTTGGACTATATCTATTTTAGAGACTTCCGAGAATATGTAAAATATTATTGATTATAAAAAAAGAAGTTAAGAAACTCCAATTTCACACAAAAGTTTTTTAGGAAATTGATCAGTGTAGAAATACATTCTACACCCACTGTATATTTGTTTTGTTTCGATTACCAGTATCGTATTCGACGAAGAACTTCCCCTCGAAATCCCCAGACTTGTTTGACAGAAAGTAAGCGACGAACTGCAGGGTTTCCTCCGTTTCTACAGTTCCCCTCGATGGCTCGATCCAGAAACGCGGACTGGCATTCGATGCACACGTCAGTACCAAACAGATATAAAATATTTAGCGTGATTGATCTGATTCTTCGCTTACTCGTTGCTGTGGACAGTAAAGACAGCTGGCGCGTCCCCCACGTTACGCACGAAAATCGTCTTCGAGGAGGTAATCTTAACCGCTGTCGATGGCACTTCGATTTGGTCGGGGAAGTCCAAGATTCCTCTGGGTCCGATTGCTAAATCGTATCGTCTTGTCACTCGTGATAAATAGCATTTTTTTTTTAAGACTATCGGAGGAGTATATTTTTAGAAAAGCAAGGAGAAATATTTCTGAATCGTATTGGAAGGAAAATATTGCTAAATCTTAACGTCTTGTCACTCGTGGTAAATAAAATTTTTTTTTTAAGACTATCAGAGGAGTATATTTTTACAAAACAAGGAGAAATATTTGCTCACGCTTTCGTGGCACGTGGTTATACTCCAGGAAGTTGCAGAATATATTTTCTTACATGAAATATGTTATTTAAAAGGTTACAAAAAAATTACAGTACACTTTAGTCTCAACACGATCTCACCTATTACTGGCACGATGATTTCTCCAGTATTCGTTACGAACTTTAATCGATACTCGTAATCCCTCCGCTTCTCAGGAACGAATTTCACGTTGTAAGTATTCGAAAGGCCTGGAGCGATCATCATCGTGTAATAGCTTCCACGATACTCCACGGAGAAGAAAGGGTCCAGCTCGTAGGACGTTTTCAGGTTTCGCGATATCTAATAGCAGTTCAACAACACATAAAAGTTGGTCCGTTTAAAACAATGCTATAGATATAGATACAATTTACCTGCGTCACGTTACGAACTGTCACAGTCGCGTTGAGAATGTCCCCAGGGGCGAAGTTTTGGAAAACAACGACACTGGGGGTGACTTCGAATCCACGATCCAAGAATTCAGAGTAAGTGGACAAATCATGCTTGAACTTTAGTTTCGTGACATACTCCATCCTTTCTTCTGTCGTCATTGACATTTGTCTCATGTATTCAGATGGACGAGGGTGCTGAATATTATTAAAATAAAGCTTCATTTGAAATGTAAAAATACGTCTTCAATTTTAATTATTATTCTAAAGTAACGAACGAACCTCTTTATTCTCGCTCCTCTTCCTTTGTGATCCATGAAGCAAGCTTTCTATAATCTGCGTTACATTGAGTACCCTCGGTCGATTCTTTATTTTATCTTGTTCGACGTCGTTCATCTTTATTACATTCCTGATCCACAAATAATAATTAACGTTAACATATAATTGTCATTTACGCAGTCGTCGACTATGTGCCCCTTGATCTCCATTCAACTTCGCTTAAAAATTGTTTCCGATCGTCGAAACATATCGAATTCACTCGTATCGATTCTCGAAAAAGAACGAAAATTACAAACCATACAAATACTTGTTTTATGTGCGAGAGTAGCCTGATTAAAAATAGAAATAATTCCGTATTACAGTTGAAAGATTTAAGGACGGGAGTTAGGCAGACGATGAAGAGTTAAGAAGCTCGACGAAAGAAGGATTAAAATTTGATTTAATTACGTAGCCCGCGAATCAATGGGCGAATCACGCCACCACTTGATGCTCGTTAATAACGTAATATCGAGGTTGATTTAGGCCACGTTCCAGCACGTCAAGCAGGTCTCTGAGGGGTTAATCCAAAATTAGTCAAAGTTTAGGCGGCTTCCAAATAGCAGTTTCCTATCTTACGTAACGTGAGCGTTGCTTAATCACCGCCTACAATTTCCTCTTCCACTCAAACTTTAAATTTATTTCGCACTCCTTATTCACGGCTCTACGTTTAATGGTACATCGATTCCAATAAATTGAAAATATTATAAATGAAATATCTCGGTTGTTCGAGGTGTTTTATATGTACTTTATTAGATCCTTGCATCAATTTAAAGTTTTAGCAACACGAAGACGTGTCTGGGCAACATGGCGACCTGCAGATGGGTACAGTGGTGCAAAATGGTGGTTGCTTGGACGAGGAGCAATCCCTCTGTGGGCTGCGAGGCAAACAATTGGAGTTCTGACGGTTGCACGCGTTTTGTGGGGACAGACACGATTCTGGGGGATACCCAACAGCCTTGGCATAAGCTTTAAGGTAGCATAACGGGGGTGCGCGACAACGAGGTCGCTGAGGGGGTGGCGGACAACAAGGCATCTTCGATATACAACAAGCGTCGCAGACTCCTCCGTAACAGCACATCCCTGGACACGGTCCTCGAGGGCAGCCTAAGGGTGGGCATCTAACGTTGCAGACTTCCGGTTCCGGTTTTCTGTGAAAATGGTCTCCTTTGAGTTACGCGATACAAGGCGGAGTGAAAATAAACTGGTCCCCTCTTTAAAGAATTCTCATTCATTTATAAAGAACACTTATTGTTTAAAAATGCTCTGCTTTGAGTTAAATGGTACATGTCAGATAAATATTGATGTATCTGTCACTTACAGACATCCGATCTCGCTGATGATATTGGTCATTTCGTCCATGTAATTACGGTACTGATTACAATTCATTTTTAATTATGTTTTCAGCAGACATTCATTGGAAATTTTTTAATTTTGTCGAAACGTTGCGTTGTAAAAGGTAGAAATTTTGTTGTTACGAAGGGAAGTTAGTACATTTACAAAATAAAAAGGAATAGTGTATGCATGTACAGTCAATCCTATAAATATTCGAGCCCTCTATGTCTATTTAAGAAATTTGACTAAATTAAATAATAGTTTCGATATTACCAAATGAATGTTTCATTATATATATATACGAATAAGCATTGTGCATGTACATATTTATATATACATCAACGTATTTATACAAACATTCACTTGGAAACAACAAACCTACCTTAAATAAACTTCTTCATTAGATATAGAGACCACGAGTATTTATGGGACTGACTGTATATACTTGGTGTTTGGACTAGTTATTCCCAAATATATCGAAGTAAGGATGTTTTTGCCATTCACTGTCGTGAGTTAGTAGAGAATATAATATACACAGACGAGCCAGTCCATAGATAGTATTCTATTGGCAGACAGCAATTTGCAGATGAGGACGAGACGGAAATGGCGCAGACAATGGAGGGGAAAAGAAGAAAAACCAACTATTCTAGCAATGAGGATGCGCTTGACGTTGAAAGGGAACAACTACGATGAATGGCGAAATGTTCCCGCGAATCCTCGTCGCTGATCGATGCTGTCAAACTGTAACAAGTACCTAAAATAAAGAATCATTGGAACCCCAAAGCATCAATCTGAACGGATTAATTAACATGTAATAGTGAACCGAAAAAGGAAAGTAAAACTCGACAGAATTGACTGCTCAAGGCCGCGAAGCTCTGACTCCCCACCTTGCATTTAGGCTACCGCCATTCTTCCATTTCTCCCCGTGCACAAGGAACTCGCTTCAAAAAACTAGCCCCGGTCTCTGAATTAATATACTCCCAGCCATAATGAACTGTACAACGTTAAAAAGTCCACTTTATTCACAAAAAAAAGGATAACAAAACCTCAAAACACAAACAGCGTCGTTTGAACTCGTCGGAGCTCCTCGACTTCAAACAACATCGTTAGCTACAAATTACATAATTAAAAATCGCCTTCGGTGCATAAATAAAATACGACTCGAAAAACTCCACGTAAAACGTGTCGAAAAGTCCAAGTACAAAAACAATGTAAACGGTGGACGTTATCAGTACATCATCGGGGGTTGCAAGTGCCTGCTGGCGATTAGAGTATCGGGTGACACGAATTGCGTGTTGGGAATGTAGCCCTGTTTCCTGGCCAGGTACCTCACACCCCCGATGGTTCTGGTCTCGTGGATGTCAGGTTGACTGGATTGCATCCCCTGGAATGGCATTTTGCCCTCCGCCATTTGCCTGTCCATCTGATTGTTCGAATTTGCACAGGCATCGCCGCCTGCCCGATCGAAGCTGGCCTTGCCGTGGGCGTCGATTCTTTGAGCGGATCCCACGTCACCCTCGCCGTTGTTTCTAGCGAGATTCCTTGTGTTTTGATAGTACTGCTGCATCTGTTGGTAGTGCTGAGGGTAGACGTTCTCGAACCTGAAGGGCATGACGTTTCCTCGAGCCATGGTTGGGTTCTTCTCGTTGTAAGGGATCACGTTGATCGAACTGTGTCCCGGTAGTTGCTGTTGAACGAAAGGAGGCTGCTGGTCCGTGGCTACTGCCCCATTCTCTCTCTCAGCTTGGACACTGTAACAGTTCCTGGGATTCGATACCTTCTGCCTGGGATACTCCCTTAGGAAGTCGCACTCGGTCTTGTTGGGGTTTGAGTAACGTTGCAGAGGAGGGTTGTTAGGGTTCCTGGTGTTCTCCAGGCCATTGGCTGACACCTGTTTGGGTGGTTCTTGGGCGGACATCAGGAGTCTCTCCTTTAACTCCTCCTCTATCTCGCTGCGGTCCTGTATCCCGTTCAATCTAACAGGAGGTTTCTTGGAGACCAAGCTGGCCAGGTACTCCAAGCCCTTCCTGACGTCCTCCGACATCTGAACAGTCTCCATCTGCTTTCTCAGCACTTGAGGATCTTGCAACCCGTTGTTGCGCTTCTGTGGTTGCACTTGTTCCTTGTACAGCCGCATTTTCAGCAGACTGGACGGCTCTGGCTGAATGTTATCCTCGTAAGATGAAGGAATGTTCGTTGAATGGACGTGGTCTTGATTCTGCTGCTGGCTGGCTTGGTAGACCTGCTGATACTGTTGGAACTGAGGATTCTGTTGATGTTGGTAAGGATACTGCGTCTGTTGATAGCTGGGGACACTTTGTTGAGGGCTATAGTATTGGTAATTTACTGTGGATGGGTTGGGATTTGGTTTTGCAGGCTCGTTTGTGTTTACGTTCCCTGGAATCGCATTGTCTTGATTGTACATGTTGTTGTAAGCCTGTGGGACTCTATTTTGGTGCTGCAAACTCGGTTGCTGATAGAACTGACCCTGCTGACCTGTAGGATGCTGAGGATTTTGCATTTCAACCATCTGATGAGCTTGTCGAGACTCTTCGTATTGTCTAGCCTGACGATCCCTCTGCTTTTGTTCCTCCTGCATTTTCTCCAGTTCTATGTAAGACAGTCGCGGTGGTGTCAGGTGGATCATCCATTCAGGCTTTTCATCAACCTGTTTTCTCCTACGAGGAGTGGCCACGGGTCTCTTGACATCCCCTGACTCGTCCTGCCGTCGAAGCTCCTCGATGTGCTCCAACTGCTTCCTCTGCTCGGCCAGCAGTATGTCGAACTGCCTTCTCATGACATCCATGGGAACTTTCTGTTGCTTCATGGTGGCCACCAGTTTTTCCTGGTCGCGAATCATGCGAACAGTGAAAGGGAGCTTTGGCTTACCACCACCAGTGGATTGTCGAACTGGATTGTTTACTGGTGGACGAGGATTGGGAGCAGCTGGCTGTTGACTGGGATGAGCCTGAGGATCGAATCCAGTCTGACCGTAGATTATCGAGTTCTGTTGACCCTGATTCATGATATCCCCATGCATAGGATTTCTGTACAATTGCTGACGTTGATGCACAAGCTCCTGTTGATACTGTGGTATAAATTGCTGTTGATTTTGAGTAGCAAAGTGTGGTTGATTCGCCACGTCCACGCTGTACGGTTGCAGCTGAGCCTTGATGCTCGAATACTGAGTCACTTGGTTGTCTTTCGGCCAACCATTTTGAGGACTCATCGTGTAATCCAGATCTCGATGCATTTGATAGTTCTGCTGACCCGGAGCCGCCATTCTCGAGGCTCTCACCTGGTTCATCGTCGCATCCTGGGGCGACGTCATGCTCTGGCTAGGTGTCTGCGCGTTGAGCTGTTGATTCCTGTAAAGATTGACACTTCCAGGACTTCCTTGCATCTGTTGTTGGTTGTTCATCATCCTCATCTGGTAGTACATGGCTCGTTGTTGCATCTGTTGTTGCTGAGCCAAGGTCTGCTGCATTTGTTGATAGACCTGCTGAGGATTCTGGGGATTCACCACTGGAGACACGTAACCTTGAGTCGAATGGAGATTCTGAGCACTCAGCTGTTGGTGATTACCGTTCGACAGGTTTGACATGTTGGGGGCCATGGATATCTGCGACTGCAGGTGTCCTGATTGGTTATTTGTCGTCTGTTGTCTATACATAGTCGCGTTTCGACCTCCAACCGGCTGTTTGTCATAGTTGGGACACTCTGCAGCGTTGTTCTCAGCTTTGGCTCTCTCCTGATCCTGGCCAGCGTTACTCGACGACTGCTGCACGAACGGGTGCCTTATCGCCGTGGTTTGAGGTGAATTGCGGAAGAGTGAATGAGGATTGTAGCCTGACGGGGCATTGTTTTGAGGAGAATACTCGCGCGTTCCGTGTGGCACGAATGGACGATGCGCTTGACTGTTGAGGACTTGTTGGGGCAGCGTGCACTCGGAGTTCGGGCTCATCTCGCTGATCTGATGGATCGCGCGATGAGGAGCAACCTGTTGATGGCTCGCGGTCTGCAGGTTCTGCGAAACGATTCATTCGTGGGTTAATTTGGATTTGAACTTGGCCGACAAGGTTGAATGGTCTTTGAAAGTGGTCGGAGTGAGTGCGATTTGAAATAAATTCATCGAAGAGCAGAGGTGTTTTCGGATGCTGCGATATTCTTCTGAATAATTATAGATAACATAGATTAAATGAAAGATGAAATTTGTTTGAGAAAAAAACAGATCGTGAAGTATTAAAGTAAAGCAATCAAAGTAAAAATGCAGTTTTAGATGAAGAGTCTTACTCTTCTAAGACTGGATTCATATTGAGCTCGTATTAATACCTGACGAGGTCCCTGCTGATGTCTGCTGATACAATAAATTGAACGAAAGATAATAATAAAGAAAATAAATGGAAGAAGGAAATTTATTTTAGAGAAAACAGCTCATGGAGGACCAAAATAAATCGCTTGAAATAAAAATGCCTACTAATACAGTCTTAGATGAAGAATCATAGTCTTGTAAACCTAGATTCACATTGTCCTGATATTAATACCTGTTGAGGTCTCTGCTGATGCAAAGGCTGAACAGCAGCACCCACGTCGCCCTGTCCATTGTTCTGAATCTCGTTCGACCCACCCACGTACAGTGTACCACCTTCTCGAGGATTTTGCTGCACGATAAGAGCACCTATTGGCTCAGGAGCGAACGGCGGAGGGGTTTCCAACTTTTTGATTTTCTCTGCCGGGAAGCTCTTGAGTCTTGGCGAGGAACACGAACGCATGTCTCTGGACCTGTCCTGAGAAGTGAACCTCGTTTTCGGGATACAGGCGTCGATGGTCCTGTTCACCGTGTCCGTGTGCTCCAAGCAGGGGACATTTTGCGTGGACGGTGACTTCTCAGGTCTCGATTGCATCTGCTGCATCATGTTCATCCTCGCGTGCAGACTGGATGCGCTTGGACGCCTCGCTGACGCCTTCTGATTGGCATTTCTGTCCGTTGAGGCTTTCCTGGATGGACAAATTTTGATTTAAAATTAAGAAATGGTTCTGGTCAGTCTTACGATTAAAGTTATCTACGTGAGATTTGACGTTCCGTTGATTAAACGGGGATAGAAGCGTCTAGAGGCTAGCCTGACCTTTTGTTCATGGTTGTTTAGAATTTTGCTTCGGGTGCTGATTGCGGCCAGAGAAACATCATCCACGTTGGACCAGGTAATTTTCTATCGCTGATTTTGCATCACCACCGGGCTGAAAACTCTGATTAGCAAGGTTCACTGGGGGTTTTAAGGTCGAAGGCGAAAAATTGATAAGACGGTGGACTGGGTTGCCATGGACACGTCGCAGGGCACGTTCTCGACTCGGATTCTATTCACAGTTCGCGTGAGAATGTTCTGCTAACTTCGTTCTCGTGCTAATCTGGTGGCAAAATTGCGTTCTGCAATTCGACTCTGACGGATTATAAGATCCGATTAGCCGCAAAAATTGAAGCCTCAAGACGCGAGTACTCTTCTTTGGGAACCACGAAACGCGAATTCTACGCTGGCTCGAAATTTGGTGTAGAAGTCCAAGAAATTCAAACTCGAGAGTAGCAATATTTTATAGTAAATAAGAATAAGTAATAATAACGAATATATTATTTTAAATTCTTGAGAGTAGATTAATCAGCAATAACACGAGAAGTCTTCGTGGCTTTACTTAGGGGTTGAAAAATAATTACTTACTGGCGTAGAAGAAATCGATAAGAAAGACAAAGGTGTAGCTTGAATATTTTGCTATTTTTATTGCGTATCGCTTACAGGAATCACACATCGCTGTGTTGTCGATGTTACAGCAGAAATGTAACTGTAGTTTAGGTGAATCTCATTTGTCAGCGCCAATAAATTATTAATATAATTATATCGATAGAACACTCAAAAATTTCCTCTTCGAACGCGATACGACCGAGTCAGAAGCTTCGCCGCCGCAATCGTACCAAAATCTTGACATCGTGACTTGATTCATAAAAAAAAAAATCACAGTAAAAAAAAAATGAATGGTACCTGCTTTCTATTGCGAGCAACCAGTCAAAACGCTGACGCGGATCGTGATCGCGTTCGATCGCTCGTTAATGGAGTTTGAAAAGTGCGTCGAAGCGCGGAAAAATATAATATATTCTGTTCGAGACTGCTGTCGCGATTCATATTGAAAAAAACACATATTTTTAGGGGGGAAAAATACGTATCGAAGCGACGCAGTGTCGAACATTAACACGCTTGACTAGCGTGTACTCGACGAATACCAGTGCTTATCCGGGAAAACTGTGAATCGGCGTTGACAAATGAATTCCCTTGTTAATCCAAAACTTCAACGAGCTACACTAGTATTAATTCAACAGGAATCGTTACTGGCCGCTGTTGATTGACGTACGCTTGTCGAACTTGTCGTGAAGTGATGATTTTACCACCATAATTAGGTGGGCACATCGTTGCAAATAATTTTCGTACTTTCAGAGTTGTCGACGTTAATTAAAATTCGTAGTTCGTCATTTTGGGAAAAGATCGTTTGGGAATAGAGTCTAAATTGAGTATTGTCTCGTTATGGTTTTTCGTAAGTCGTTGACATGATTAAGACTAAATCAAATTTGATCGAGTTTACAAATTTAGGGTTGGGACACGTTCGAGTAAAGTCTAATCTAGAATTTTTGTCACGAATGGTGTAAGATTTCCAATTTAGGGATTGACAATAGTAAGGAATTTTTCTCAAATCGTGATTCAAGTCTAATATCTCGGGAGATTTCGTCCTTTTCAATTTTCTCAAGTTCACAGATCTTTCCAGGAGAATCTTGAAAAATTTCGTGTGGTTTCTGAAAATGAAACGTTCAATGAATTAATTTAGAAGAAACGAGACGAACGAAGACTAGGAAAGGGGTGGAAACCACTGGACCATCTATATTTCATTTGCATTACGTTGGACTCTGGTTCTTTGCTCGAAATTCGTCTTTGTCGTCGCGAAAGATTTATCCACGCATCCGTCCGTCGTCCTCGTTGGATCCCACGAGGAATAACCTCGCAGCATTGGTCACCAAATCCTGTATTCAGCAAACAGACTTCGCTGGACCACTAGCAAGGATGGCAAGACGCTATGCAAACAAAACGAACAAGGTATAAGAATTAAATTCCATTGTTTCCGTTACAGGCGTATTCTGGTCCAGATGATCATCATCGAGGTAATTTGCTAAACATTTAGCTCAAATATTTCAAAACTTAAAATATAAAATTTAATTTCTAAATTTTCTTGTGTTATAGCTTGGACCTCCGAGACCAGGATACCACCTCATCGTCGAAAATTGGCGTTATTATGGAGAACTGACTGCATGCTGGTCGACAAGGCGAGCAAGGCGGAGGCGTGGGCGGCGGACAGGGCATACAAGGAACCATTTTCTTGGTGCAAACGTACGTCACTACCGGTCGCGGTGGAGGGCAAGGCGGCGGCGGTGGATGACAGGTCACGACCACCTTCGGTGGACAAGGAAGCGGGCAACATGGTGGACAGGGCGGACAAGGCCGTAGGTAAACCTAATTTTGAAACGTTATTAAGTTACTCGTGATAACAGTGTAGGCTTAATACATTTACGTAGCAATTACATCGACTGTAGGCGAGTTTCCGGCTCCCTTTCACCTTTGACGAACGCTTGCCACGATGTTTTAGAAGTGTCGTTAAATGGAGATTCTTTCTCGCGCGACGAAATTACCGAATTTTACGAGAAGAGTAAAACATGTGTAAAGTGTAAAAAATGTGGGACCTTTAAATACGATTGATTCCTTCTGTCAGGATGATTCTAATTATTTTTATAGCGAGGAATCGACCTCGAAAATTTCCCCACATTTTTGTTAACGTTTCGTGGAATGTATTGTACACGCAGGGTGCGTGTAACTTCGAGGGTTGAACAATTTAATTTTTAATTTAACTCACTGCTGTTCTAGTTGGTTTAGGGGGACACCGTGGTGGGCATGATGATCTGCACACGACTGTGGGTGAACAGCAGGGCGGCGGGGGTGAACAACATGCCGATGGAGAACAACACACAGGTTTTGGACAACTGGGTACAGTTCCACAGCACCCGCTGCACGAGAAAAATAAATATAGAAACTTTTTATGATTTTAATTTTGCTCGTCTTACAAGAAACTTCGATTGTCTAGATTTCAAAATATTGAACATCTGATTTCCGTTCTGCATCGAAGTTTAATCGAGCAAATTTTATTCGACGTTGGAAATCTTTGAATCAACGCGATCGGCAATGGAACCCAGAGAGATTGGACTAGAATTTACTTATTCATAACGGCGATAGGGGAACACTGGTGCGGCAAGCGATGTTACGCAGACATTTCCCCCGAAGATCCACAAAACCGTGAACTGTCATCAAACCGCCCGATGATGGACGAGCCCCCATCCAACGAGCGACGACGGCATCGAGCTGCTTCAATCGTTCGTGGCCACTTGAAATTTTGCTGGTAATGGTCGAGAAATGGCGATGCGTTGCCAATTATTTTACTTGTTTTGCTCGTTCGTTGCCCAGACGATCCGACCTTCCATTATTCAGACGATCGATTCATACCTAAACGAGGAGGCGGTGATTTCCTCTATCGTTTACTTTACAAAGTGAGTAGAATGTGCGCTAAGAACGATTTCATTTAATTTAAAAATCACAAAACACAGAAGATCAAACAAAGTAGACAAACATTATTTTTTAGCCACAAACTAAATAAATTAAAGATCAATAAAAGTAGATAAGCATACCTTACTTGCTAGTTACGATCCAAATAAATCAAAGATGAAGAAATTAGACAAACATACCTTACTTCCTAGTTATTGGGTTCTCCAGAAAGTTCGAAAGTTCGTGCCAATTTTTAAGAAAAATTCAAAGTCACATTTGAATGTTCACATATATTTCTTGAATTACATTGGCACCATTTTGATCCACAATTTTTCCATCTTTTAAAGAATGTATACGTATTACTTGTTTTCAACCATTCCGATATATTCATACCTGTACTACGTACCAAAAATCGACATGAACTTTCCAGACAACCCGATACCATCTAAATAAATTGGAAGGTCTGTAGAAGAATCACTCTGTTTATTCACAAATCCCCATAAATGTACAAGAAGGAATTGCAAAACGACAGGAAACTCTTTGTCCTATAAATTCAACAGAGGAACCGTACAAATCCATTCGACGTCTCTCCAGCATGGCGCGCGTTGCATTAAACGTAAACGTGCGACGGACGAAATTCGAGACTGTGGGAAAATGGAAATTTTCGTTGCGGCCGTTATCATGTCACGCAAAATCCAGGTCCATTCGGTGGCTGGGCAGGAATACCCCGTCTGTTCATGCGACAAGCGTGTTCCTCCAGTCGCTGTGCCGCCTTGTTCTCGTCCTGTTTGTTGTTGCTCCAAAGACGCTCGGCAGCTGCGCTGGCCCTTGGCCATATCCTGGGATGCACGTTGTTCCTGAAAGGGAGAATATAAATTACATAACGCGTTTACCCCCCCCCCCTCTCTCTCTCTCTAGAAATAGCCGTGACGTTCGTAAAATACAACTGGATTAGGGAGATGTACATTATTCGCTTAGCTACTCCGAGTCTATGGAATGAATGAAACATGAAATTTCAAGAAATCCACGTTTGGGACATTGTTCAAATTGGGATATGTTGGAGTTTGTATGAGAATAGGAGGGGTTTAAGTCATCACTTTGCTGTTTTTGAAAAAGTTTAAAAAATACAGGCTCTCAAAAGTGACAATCCATGCTGTTTACTTTAGGAGACTTGATTCTTTGAGTTCCTATGTCGAGTGAGGCTTGACAAAAATGTACTGAAATCAGAATATTTGGACTGCACAAGGTTAAGTTCATTTCTATCGACCTAACTTGCGTGTCATTAATGTCTCCACTATATGATACTACGAAGTAGCTACAAAAATAAAAATACAGAATCTCAAACGTGATCAATCCGTGCTGTTTTCTTTGAGAAACTTAATTCCTATCGATCTAACTTGCTTGTCATTAATGTCTCCAGTATATAATACCATGAAGTATCAACGATTTCCAACTTTGTCCAAATAAAATTTCTTTGCGAATTTCTATTGAATGGTACTCGAACATACGCAACGAAAAGCGTTACCTGTCGACGAATTCGCCCCACATGCAGGCCTCCCCGCCCAGCATCAGCCCCGAAGCATTCGAGGCGCCAATAAACGAGAGGGGGTCGCATTTGTAAAATTTCTTCCAATCGCCACCGCCAGCGACGTGGTCCAGATACCAGCACGCCGATAGCAACACAGGATGGCCCGCTTTGGTCGCGTTTTCGAGTTCCTTTGACCAGAGGCCCGTCCACACGTGAACCACCGTGCTGTTTGGCATAGCGACGCCGTTGTCGAACACCTGCAGTGTTCAAGTCCCATGTTAGCATAACTGAAATTCTAATACCTTCGCCGAAACTTCTGTCTCGAATTTGATTTAGTTTAACTAAATCTCGGCAAATTCGACGCATTTTCGCTGTTACTGCAAAGGGACGTCAAGTTTATTTCGATAAATTGGATTGAGGCGAATTCATTGAGGCGAATTCATTGAGGCCTTCAGGCGATCGTGATGATTTTACTTTGGACAAAGTACTCGACGTTTTATCTTGATGAAATAATTCAAAGGTTGTGATATCAAAGTAGAACAGTTCCAAAAATGACTGTACATAATTTAATTGAATTTAACTTAATTCTTGACTAGACAAGGCGGTTTTAGTAATAGTGGAGTAGATTCGAAAATAACTGTACCCGATTTAACTGAATTTAATTCTTGACTAGACCAGGTGTTTCTAATATTTAACTTGAATAGCATTAACGATTGCGTTACCTCTTGCCACACAATGGCATTCGCCTGCAGAGAGTCCGTGATCTGAAGAAGCTTGGCTATGTATTCTCCCTCGAGGCGCACGTAATTCCTGGATATATTGTGCGCATTCATGTACGCGTTGACTTCCGGATTGCTCTTCCAGCAATCAAAGGGCACCTCGTCGCCGCCTAGATGGACATATTGATCTGGAAATACCTGCACGATCTCCGCGAACAGATTTCGCAGGAAATCGTAGAGGCCGTGATGCGTTGGATTCATGGGGCCCAGTTTACCATTTGGTCTGCCTGTCGAGTCTGAAGCGGAACGATGCGTTTTTCTGTCGATAAAATTCGCGGTACTCGAACGATCCATCGCGATGGACGGATAAACGATGGAACGTTCGGGAAATATTCGATGTTAAACGTGAGATTGTGGTATATATTTACCGTAACAAGGAGTCAATAGTTCAGGATAAGCCAAACCCCATGACCTGGTATGTCCAGGGGTATCGAATTCCGGCATTACTCGAATTCCTCTCAACCTGGCGTAGTCAACGATCTGCTGGATGTCGTTTAGGGTGTATACCATCGAAGGATGGTATGCTCCCTTGGCAGACAGTTCTGGAAAGCTGGAGCTCTGATAAGGAAAGCTGTTGTCGTCGACGATGTGCCAGTGAAGAACGTTCATTTTGTTATAGGACATCGCGTCAAGAGTCAGCAATATGTCGTAGATGGGCAAGTAATGGCGCGACGTGTCCAGGAGGAGACCGCGATGGGGTAGTTTTGGCCTGTCCACGATGGTCTGACACCTTATCTTCAACTAAGGAAAATCAAATCTTCGGATGTTTCAAGAGAAGAATTTTTTAAGAAAAATTAGGCTGAATTATGAATATCTTCTGAGAAAACAGACTGAATTATGAATTAAAAGAAAGTTGAAAATAGATTTGCAGGATTCAGTTTGACAATCAGGTGTTCGATCGAGGTGACTCTACGGGGATAAAATTTTTAATCGTTTTGAATCATATTTTTAGCGGACTCACGTTGGGTCCATCGCCAGCTGAGAATAACAGCTGAGAAAAGGTCTCGAGACCTCGGAGAATTCCCCATACCGATTCCGCCACGAGATTGGCCACAGTAGACGTTTCATTAATGCTGAGAGTATCTGCGTAAGTTAAGGGTATTATTTAAGGTCTTCTGTACGCTGAAGATTACAGTTTCCAAGAATATCGAAACTCTTATTAGTTTGCAAGATAATTCAATTTTATTATACGTCGGATAATACGGAACTTGTTTATAATTCTTGGAAATGTTTTTATTATATACAGTGTACTAAATTTTTCTCGCTGTACGTAAGCTTCCAAATATTTCAAACGTTTAAAAGTCTCCGAATTAGAATATTTTCTCAAATTATTTGGTACAAGAAGTAATCCACGAATTTTATAGAATAATATGTGTGAATCCAGATCTATACGCGATTTCATCGAGACAGGAAAGGTCACAGTGCAGGGAAAAGGCTTAAACCGTTTCGATAGTGGGTTGGTTAGAAGGAATGTGCATGCGTGTAATCTCCTGACTCTATTCCTCTCATTAATCGCTTTGCTTGACCTCGAAACTGAGCGTGATAAGAAAAGATGAAACGAGATCCAATCTCCATGTCTCGCCTCTGTCTCAATCGTCCCTGACTGTACCAATCGACACAATTACTCGCGTATCTTCGAATTCTGTTGTTCGCACTTCGTTTCGCGATCGATTCATGAAGTAGCCGTGCATTAGCTCGTAATCTCGACGCTTTTGACGTTCGCAAATAATGCTTCGCGCGCAATATTACACCGTTTTAATCGGTCGAATTCCTTAGTCATGTGTATCTTTCGACTACAATTTTACAATCGGAAACTACATACACTTAACAAAACAGTGTACGCTACGATCGAGGAGCGGAATAATCAGCAATGACGCCACTTGAGCGATCTCCATTGACACTCGCCGATTTATCAGTGTTTACAAAACGAACGGTTTGCAAGTAGCATTTTCTTCGTATAAAACAAATACAACATTTTTCCAAAGAAACGCAGAATAAAGTCCAATCACACCGAAGTGATAAATCGTATTTTAAGTGAAATGTTAAAAATCGTAGAAGTAGATTAAGTGGATTAGCGATGATTGTACCTCCTTCTGTGGTACTGGAACTTACATAATTCCTTCATTTGTAAATGGGGCCAGTGGTTGCCATCCTTTTCGCAAGGTTCTCCCAAACGAATGTCCAAGGCGGTGAGTATACCCTTCGTGGTGCCATTGCCTCTTCCAGACGAGGATGGAGCGCGTCCATGCGAGGAGATCCTCGCTATCCGAGCTTCCTTCAAGATGATCGCTTTGTACCTTTCGACTGCTTCGACCACTATGTCGCAAGTCTCGCCAACTACCTGCATATTGAATTGCATAATGATACGATATTAACACGTTCACTGCCAGACTAAAACTCTTGAAAATTTCTACCGTGTTTAAATTTTGTTTACAGACTATTAGAAGCTGTGTAATGGAACATTTATTTTGGTAACTTTAGTTTTGTAACTTCATCAAAATTCAAGTATTTTATTTAAATTCATTTTCTATGATACTTAACTTTCAGAATTAATAGTTTTCGTTTTTCAATGAAAACCACTGTCACCCATATGTGGGTGACGTGGCGATCAACGTGTTAAATGGGCAACAGGTGAGGATGCACTTACGGACAGCTGGAATCCGACCAAGACACGTGATCGATTTAAATCGTAGCAATAAGGTATACTTAACGATGTAAATTGGTATTTGAAGTCATTTTTTAAATTAATACGTTGATCGCCATGTCACCCATGTATGGATGACGGTACTTTTCACTGAAGAACTAAAAAAAGTAATTCTAAAAATCTTCAAAGAAAGTAAATTTGAATGAAATTCTTGGAATTCTTGGATGTTTGATTATGTAGTTTCCAATAGACTGTAAACAATATTTAATTACATTAGACATTTTCAAGAGTATTAGTGTGGCAGTTAACGTGTTAAAAAATGATTTCATAGTTTATACAGCACAAGCAAGGTTCGTTTATTTAATAAAGGTTTAATCATTTCGGTAATCAAAGTTTCTGCACTCTCTAAATAATAATGCGTGCATCGAGTGGATGTATTTGTAATTCGCTTTTCCATCCGAGAATTACTAATAGCAATTTTAATTTATTCTCTGTCCGTTGTCTCTTCAACTAGCACTATCGGTAGAGCCTATCGGAGGGAAAGGTGAATGTGTACATGATAACGGTTATCCGAGCCCACTACGTACGTACAAAATAGGAATTCAAATCGCTTTGTGTCCACAAACACGGTAAAAAATAAAGAATCACAGGCCCAAAGGCTGTTCAAACATTGAGACCCATGGAGTACAGTAAACACGCTGTATTCTACACAAACGACCAAGGAACTCAAAAATTAGACTTAGAGTCTGGATTACATTCAGAAACTGTACGAAAGACGAAGACCCTGGAGTGGTTTCCAAGAGCAGAAAACGAAACACTCCAGAGTCCCTCTTCTCACAACTTGTTCAGCTCAGAAAAAAAATTCATAGTCTCGAGTATAAAAACAGTTTACGAGATAGCAGTGCTATCAATCTTTAGTTTAGGTCACCACCGTGCTGCAAACTTTGAAAAAGTAGTAAAATGGATCTCTGCGTATTTCCTTCCAAGAGCCCAACTTAGGATGCTCCAAGCTCCCCAAGGACGTTGAGTAAGAAAGTAATAATAAAATTACCCTTAAATATTAAAAATATCTACTCCTTTCGTACAAAAATATCTAATTTTATTAAAGATAGAAATCGATCTGGTTTCCACCGATCTGAACTCAAATCACGTGAGATTTTAAAAGTCGAACTGTCTTAATACTTAAATTACTGCACTTAAAATTATCATTATTTATCTTTTTATTCTACCTAAGAGTTGAATCTTTCTCGCTGCTAAGGGACCTGTCCTAAATTTGGTATCCCCCATAACCCATGTTAAATTAAAAAAAAAAAAAAAAGATTCCCTTTACTCACGTTGAACTGGAAGGTGGAGGCTCTCAGCAAGTAGTAGGAGTTGCTGAGACGTCTCAGGTTGGGCAGTGGCCAAGGTTCGCCTTGCGTGGTCTGGACCCAGGGTCCAGCGTCGGGGTTCAAGGAGGCCGTTTGGCAGACGAGGGTGGCTAGTAGCAACGGTATCGGGCCCAGCAGCGACGGTTTCATGTTCGTTTTGCGAGCGTTTCAGGTGTTCGATGGGAAAACGATGCGACGCCACCGAGTGGTCATCGTCTACTGAACGCGGCGAACGATGCGTACGATAACGAGAGTGGTAACGACCTTAGCCAGCGCCACTTAACTTTCATCACTCGGTTGGAGCGGACCTGCTCACGGTCAAGTGGGAACAACCAGTCCACGGTCTGGACGTGTCCTTATGTATTCTTCTTTTCGCGAGACGGGATTGAACTCTACAGGCTGTTAAACGGCGATGGGACGTTGACACTGGGTTTGGAATTTTTAATGCCACACGCTGCGATTCGCGTACAGGTTATGGGATGCTGGGAAGGTGATGGTGCGCGTCAAGTACGTCAAATAAAGAAAATACACGGACAGGTATAATGACGATACTAGAGAATTTAGACTGGTAAACCCTTAAATGCCCTAAATTCCAAATTTGATACTTGACTT
>NC_071978.1:12175066-12221291 GCF_026283585.1 Hylaeus volcanicus | reverse complement strand
ATTACGATACTAGCGAGAGAATTTAGACTGGTAAACCCTTAAATGCCCAAAGTTTCAAATTTGATACTTGACTTTTAAATCGAATTGTATGCTTTCAATTTGTTTATTTTCATTATTTGGTATCATTGCATAATGTTCTTTTGAACAAAAGATAAAAAAATAAACGTCAGCTGTCAAATTTGTTCAAATAATAATTAAATTTAATTTGGAAAATCAGGCTTTTAAGAGTTAACGATAGAATAGACAATTATAACGATGATATTAGGGGAAGAATTTCATGTGCTCCCCAGAATTTTAACCAGGAGTACCTTGTCTGCTTATGACTTCAATCGAAACACATTAATTATTGAATTTCATCAAAAACATTTTAATTATCGACAGATTATCAAAAATAATCAGATTACTAAACGTATTATTAAAATTTACTGTTGAACAACAGCAAGTGTGATTTCATATTTTAAGGTACTTATCGAGATCAAATGGTCTTTTGGTACCTAATAACGTAGTTATTATTTTAATTATTGAACGTTGAGAGCACGCAAATATTTGAATCGGTTTGGGGATAGAGGAATTTAAACGATGCACCCTGCCTATCTTGTCTAAATTAATTGGAGAACGAAACTCAGCCAAGCGTGATCTGTTCGCGATATCGACGATGTCGGGGCGTCGGAGCAGTAGAGTGCAAAGGTCGACGATCGTTTGAGTTATCGGAAGTGAATGTCGATGGATTGTTAAGATTACTCCTGGGAATCCCACATTATTTTCTTTCTACGTAAACACGAACGATTCGAGGACAATTTTGCAATAATTTTTCTATTCGAGACCCTGAGCGAAAAAAGATAACATTGTCTTACTTGTACTATGTATTAGACACTGTAAACATTCAAACGTTCGATATTCAACAATTTTAACTACGCTACAGTATTCTGACCAAGATGAGAATACTTCCGATCGCCCGTTACATTAATACAATGAGTTTGCTGCAGTTGTTTACCTCGCGATGAATCGGTTACACGTGTAAACGACGGTGGTTAATAAAATACGCTCACGTTTGATTGTTTCTGGAACAATAAAACGCCAAGTGCAGCAACACCTATTGCCGTGCGTGTCACTTGAATGCGCAGAGACGCATTTGCATTGAATGCAAAATTTCCTATTACCCGTGTATGCATCACTCGCGTGCGGATTGCGCCCACTTCCGTAGAAACCATTATAGTCACGAACCCAAACGAATTCGAATCACTATTTTTAATTCCTTCGTTCCACGATCGTCACTTGTACATTCGGTTCGTCCGATTTTCTACAATAAACCAGTGCTGAATCTCCCGCGGAGAATAATATTTCTAAAAATGAAAATTCCGTTGGAAGTTCGAGAAATTATCAAGTTAATTCTGGGTTGGCGCAAATTGACCAATTAACTTGCCACGTAACGACGTCACGTAACTTTTATTCTACGTGCTTATTCCTCGCAGTCGTCGAGCATTTTGCGAACTGTTGCACGAGTCTGTATTATTTTGCTAAGCGGTACAGACTTTCGCAGACACACGTGTTCCAGTTTTTCTCAGGTTTGGAAAATTTGTGCAAAAGATTAACATTCGATCTCGTCGTAATGGCAAGTTTTGCGCGAGGATCTCATTATGCTCGCACGATACACTCGCAAATTCAGGCGAACGCAATTATCTAGGAATCGCCTTCGTAATTGTGCAAGGTGAACGAGTGCCGAAGTTGGATTAATTATCTCAAACAGATTAGTTTGGTCAACCTTCTCGCGCTTGTTATAGTTTGTTCGTGTACGCTCGATAACAAGTTATTTCGTCGCAACACCGTCTTCGCTCCGCACATGCGTACGAACTTAATAAAATATTCTGTATTTGTCAATTAAATCCAGCTCGTATCATTCGTACTAACGCGTTACACCGATAATAAATTAAATACTCTCGGTATCTCCTAGTTTCCTAATAAACTCGTTTCTCGCAATTTTGGATCAACGCCAGTCGCCAATCGAAGGTGTCAAATACTTGTTTCCCTCGAATGAGCCCTCGAATGAATTTTTCACGTCTGGCCAGCCGTGATATAAAACGGAGCAGAACAATGTCTCGTAAGGGATTCCAGCGTTACGTTTTACGACATCCTCCCCTGTTTTCGACGGACGCTTTTGAATCCCTAAGTCGTTGGGTCAACGCAACTTTATTAAACGCCGGTCCAGATACGAAGAGGAGGGTCAACCCTCGGAGATTAGCAGTTCGAGGTGCGAAGGAATGAAAAACGGTGGAGACGGTCTCGAAATGCCTGTGTTATCAAAGCCGCCACGATGCCCGATCGTAAAACACGGGCTTGCGCATTTCCTTCGCTTTCCACCAACGACGACAACGATTTCTAACTTTTCATACGACGAGCATTCGTTGGTCGAACGCGTCCCAACGTCTTAACGTCGAACAGAGCAACTGGAACGACGAGAAAAAAAAGAGGAAAAAGTATCGATCACGGTTTGTCTCATAAGCGGAAATTTCTGCTAAAACATCGGATAAAGAACGAGTTTATTTGTTAGAATCGAAGGACGTGATAAATCTCGTACCTGGGGGGCATGTGGAAAATAGAGATAGGGAGCAATTTTATTCGAACGTGACGAATATAACTAATTTATCGATTGGACGGTTAGATTTGATCGTTGGGAAATATTTTGTTCTGTAATTGAGACTCTTGTTTTTATTGTAGGAGTAGAGAGTGAATGAGTTTAGCTTGTCTATTAGTCCTTGTTATCTAGATATGAATTTCTACGTCCACTTGGAAAGGAATGATGAATGAAAACTGTGATACAGGTTTTGAAGTACTTGGAACCACTCGTTGTTAGGTGACTGAACGAAATATCAGTTTTCAGGGAATGAATTTCGAATGTTGCACATTTTAGGTCGATAAAGTTTTTATTTTTCAACCTAAACATTGGAAAATCGTAGACATTTTTCGGTTGAAAAGACATGGGTGGCAGGGAACCACTAGTTGGTACGGCACTGCTCGGTGAATCGTAGCTTCATTGATTGCGATGTCGTACGCCGGGTCGACGGCAGAGTTGGGCATAATCTAGATAAAAAAGCTATCTAAACGTAGAGCCGAATGAAAGATAATTATATTTACCCTTCACTCGAGCTGTTAAGATAACTGAGCTATTTTACATTTATAAAAATGGGAGATAATGGAAAAATATGTTTAGCGTAGGTAGCATAGCAGCCACATCAGAAGTAACCGAGTAATATATCAATCTCCTTTATAAGAAATGTAATTAAAAAACATATTTATTCAACTACCTTCCTTGTTCCACGTTTCTCCAAAGTACCATTTATAAAAATTGGAGATAATAAAAAAATATTTTTAGCGTAGGTAACATAGCAGAAGTAACCGAGTAATATATATCAATCTCCTTTATAAGAAATGTAATCAAAAAACATATAATAATTCAACTACCTTTTTTCCCGTGTTTCCACTACAAAAAAGATGAAAGTACCATCTTTCACTTCCAACTGCAAACTGTAAAACGAAATGTCAAGTTCCATCGATCACCCTTCATCAGGTAAATTTGACAATCGAGTACTCGTAAGTACTAAACGGAGGAGATTGAGGGAATCGAGTTCCATCGACCTTCTCGTTCAGCCCTAGCTGCCGAGCAATTACTTTATCACGGAAAATGAGGCAAAAATGAAGAAGTGGCCCTGGGGAACTTTTGAACACCTCGAAGTAACCGATCGAAGAGAAAGACGATCCTCCAAAACGAGTTCTCCATTTCTTCTAGCATCCCGTCACGAGGATACGCGAGCTTGGACGTCAGAAAAAGGATCCACCACGGACAGATGCGTTCCTGACCGACCCTCTGCCACCAAAACACCTTTTTCTTGAATGGGAAACGGAAACTGACCGTTCAGAACGACTCCACAAACGGGTGCATGCTTTGCGACTGGTATGATAAACGACGGGGGCAAACAAAATGAATCATGTTTGGTAGGCAAGGGTTGCGTCAACACGGGATTCTCATGTACAACGACAAGTATACAAAAAGTGGCGAACGACTTCAGTAATGTTTACAGTGTAGTACATTTACAAATTGATCGCGAGTCTCTTGGAAAGATGTTAGAGATTGTTTCAAGGAAAACAAAAGAAAGGCTCGTTAAAAGGAAGATTTCTGTATTTGTTAACACGCTGACTGTCACCCAACTCGTGAAAGTTTATACAAGCCTTACACTTTGTTTTTATATAATCGAAATTTATTTTTGTTGAATTTAAACTAGTACTTATTTTCGCAATTTCGCCAAATTCATGAATCCTATACAGATTTATTATCTTTAACATCTCATCTTCAAAAGTGATTTATTTAATTCAGTGAAAAATCCTGTCACCCATATGTGGATAACATGGCGATGAACGTGTTAATACACTTGTATATAGGATATAAAAAATGATTCCCACTCTCCAACATGCCTAATACACCATCCAACTACCGTCAATGGAATATCGTCACAATTCATTACAAAAAAAAAATGTATAAAAAAAGTTATTTTCCCAAAGCATCTACCCCTCGACGATGGCACAGGCCTAACGAAGGAATCACAGGAAGAAAGCATCGTGAGTCGAAAAATCTCCTGGTTGATGCTGCACATCGTGCCGAGCATGGATCCGCGCGCGCATCTGCGCGAGAGGGAGGGTTCTTCCCCGTTGTTCTGTTAGGGGTAGTTGGTCGTAGGGAAAATCGCGAACGGAGTGGGGGGTCGGGGCAGAATCGAGCGAACGACTCGCCGGTGTCGTTGCCGGTGATAGTAGTAGTCGGACGTAACGACGCCGATGACGTCGACGGAGGGCGCTAGCGACGCGGTCGACTTAATCGCTGGTAGTAGTAGTAGCCGGGTGGTGGTGGTCGGAATCGTAGTGGCGTGCGTACACGCGACGTGCTCGTGTACCAATGGGGGTAGGGAGCTTTGACAGCGTCCCTGAGTGGTGGTAGCGAGAAACGTGCGAGCGAGATAGAGGTATAGAGGCGAGCAGGCAGCGGCGAAGCGAAAGGGTGTTTCACTCGGCTCATATTAGACTAGTCTGTCAGTGCGCGCGGTTCGGCGGTGGCGCGATACTCCGGTTAGTGCGGTGGCTGGTAGAAACCAGCGTCTATTCGCGCGACCACGTTTCCGTGGAAAGAGATAACGTTAGGGGCGAGTCTGACGGAGCGAGAAGGACAGAGTGAGAAGGAAAGAGAGGAGACTGGGAGAGAGACAGAGGGGTGCGTAGGTGTGTGCGCGCCGGCGACGCTGGTCTGGCAGCGGTAGAGAGAGAGAGTGGTGCACGGAAGTGGCGGTGGCGAGTCGCGGTGGATGGTGGATAGTGGCGGTTCGGGCGGTAGGTTGGATCGGTCGTTTGGAACGTCTTCGTCTTCGTCGTCGTCGTCGTCGTCGTTCGTGATCGTAGTGGATCGAGAGGAAGGTGCCGGGGACGCGTGGAGGAGCCGAGCCAACGGAGACGAGACGACGACGGGACCGGAGAGAAGAGACGCGAGGATGAGATCGATAAGGAGGGAGTTGAGGTGTGGGTTTCGCGAAACGGGGACGCCGCGCCGCGCGTAGAGACGCGGCTGGTAAACATACGCGCGTAAAATACTCACGCAGGGCGGCCAGCCAGGAACGCACCCACGCACGCGCCCCGACGCTCGAGAAGTCGGTATCGTCGCGGCTGGACAATCGGAGGCGACGCGATCGCCGGGACTCACCCTCATCCTGAGGATCGGGAGACGGAGAGGGAGAGAGAGGAGAGAACCGGGAGAAGCAGGGAAAGAGGGAAGACGGATACCTATCGGATTGGAGCTGACGGATTCGCCGAGGAAACGGGATCATCCTCCTCCCTTTCTCTCTCCCCCTCGATCTCTATTCATCTCCGCTCTATGGGCTTTGCCGACGAAAGAAGGTCAAAGATCGATCGTCGAGTACGAGGGTCGTGACCTCACGCACACGTACACACACGTATACGTCGGACACGCCAGCTACACCTAGCCACGCGCGCGATAGGAGCGCGAAGGTGGATCCTCGCGAGAAAGGAGCAGAAGGATCGAGACGAGAGACTGCTAGCTGCCCATGGGCGAAGGTGGATCCGAGAACGATGAGGCAGATCGATCGCACGGCGAAACGGTGTTCTCGTCGATCGACGTGTTAGGCGTTGTCGTCAATGCCCGCCACTCGTGGACGAACATTTCCGCGTAGAGTAGAAGACCCGGCACGCCGGCACGCCGCCACGTTGCGTCTAAGATCGAGACGCGATCGCTGCACTCGAGCTGGACACCGGTCGGTCCTAAGTGACTGGATATACGTGAGAAATCGGGGACGAGTGGACGCGCGTAAGCTCGAGGATCTCCACGCGCGTTTCAGACGCACCGCGTCGCGGAGCAACGTGCCACGATGAACAGAGACTCGATAACAGCTCGAAGGATCTAGAGATCTAGACAGCGTTAGAACACGAGTAGAGAAATCGAGCCGATTATTCGGCGATCGAGAAACGACCTAGCGACGACTGAGTAGGAACAGGGATCCGGAAGACTAGAAGTATCGACTGAGTATATCGAACCTGCGCCACGATCAACAAACACTCGTAGAAGAGAAGAAACGATAGAGCGTTAGCATACGGAGTATCGTCCAAGTGGGATTCAAGGGACTGATGTAAGCTCTAGCACTAGAAGAACAAGCATAACAATTTTTTACCGATCGAATGTCAGGGTGTCGACGAGTCGAGAACCTACGCCAAGATGATCCACGAGTAACGGCATAAGGAAACTCGAAGGACTCGGACACTGGACACGATATAAAGTATAGGAATCTTCGTAACGATAACCCATGATAGGACGAACCGACACTTTGTACAACCTATCTAGATATCCAGCGTTAGAATACGAAGTATCCCTCGAACGATCGCCGCGGATACCAGAGGATATCGAGCCATAAGAGTGACCGATTAGAGCAGAACGGTTATCCGCGGAGCAGCGCACAGCGCGAGCTGACGGAGTCGTCCACGAGAAGGCGGAAGCGCGACGAAAACGTGTCGGTGTGGTGAACCCAGGGAGGAAGGATGTCGAGGGACCCGTACTCGAGCGGAAGCGGAGTGGTCGGGCCAGGAGGCGGCACTCGTTCGCCGCGAAGCGGTCGTCGCGTGGGCGAGTTGCCCACGGTCGACCGTAGCCCGTCGAGGAGCTACGCGAGCGGTCGTGGTAGTCCGTTGGGTCGGAAGAGAGGCACTCGTAGCGGCAACAACTCGCCGGAGCACCTCGGATACGGCAGCTACCATCACCATCAGCTGGGCAGCCCGTACTACTCCCGCGACGAGGACCTCGGCAGTCCCGTGATGCTCGAGGAGAGGGGCAGGAGTATGTCAACCGGGGGCGGTGGGGGCGGACATCACAGATCCAGAAGCGCCTCGAGACCCGCCATGTCCAGCTCGGCGGGCATGTCGGCGAGGTACCCCAGCCTCGATCGCGCGTCAGCGGGGCTGCTCGATCATGATCGCGAGTTCGTGCCTATACGGGATCCGCGGGAACGGAGCCGCGACCGCGGCCTCTACCTCGAGGACGAGCTCTACGGATCGAGATCGGCCAGGCAGAGCCCGAATCCTCACATGCTGCGAGACGGCGGTGTCTACATCGGCGAGCTGCAGCACCAGAACAACGATCTCCAACGCGAGCTCGGGAACCTCAAGAAGGAGCTCGAGCTGACGAACCAAAAGCTCGGCAGCTCGATGCACAGCATCAAGACCTTCTGGAGTCCCGAGCTTAAGAAGGAGAGAGCGTTGAGGAAAGAGGAGAGCACCAAGTACAGTTTGATCAACGAACAGCTGAAGCTGCTCAACTCTGAAAATCAGGTCAGTCGAATGCGGATTTCCCCGTTCTCTTCTTCATCGTTGCGATTAATTCATGGTATCAGGGGGTTGTACGTTACGATTTCGAGACACCCCTCTGATAGACCGTGCGTTCTCGTGCCCCATTTCGGTGACGTTCGCGCCGTGGAATTGAGGTCGATTCGATTAGGTCGAGTTCTCGCCAGTGATTGATCCTGCGGGTGCCGAATCCTCACACTGAACTTGGGGAACCATAAAATTCCTCCGATAACCGTAAAGTGTACCTTTTCGAGTATATATCGTTTAAAAGTCTCTGGAAGAAAACCGTAGGAAAATTTGCACTTCCTCGGCGGTTATCCATCAACACAGACCGTCTCGTTTCTTTTTGTTTTTTCAAGATGTACTTTCCCAACGCTTCGTAATAGACGCGTTTATTGATTGGCCAAAAATGCAGCGCGATGGGGGAGCCACCGATAGACCGATTCCGCGAGCGTTTTCAGCTAGATCGTAGAACGTAATATTCCAACGATTGAACGCGACGAACGGATGGGATTCGATTAGGTTCTCATTGATAGTTGACCGTGACGTTACCAATTGGAGAGCCCGCGACCATTCACAATTGGCATCGTAACAAGTTCAGTTCGAATTCGGCATCTTCTGCGTTTCTTTGAACGAGAGGTGTACGCATTGCCTTCGAGGACGTCGACTGGATCAATATGTTAGCCGTTCCCGAAGCCCGTTGCGTATTTATGTAATGTCGGGCAAAGTCGCGCCGCTCTTCTTTGGAAGCATTGTCTTGAGGAGCGATTAAAGACGTTTGCCTTCGATGACGTGCAATTTGTCCACTGCTCGCGAGCTGTTTGTCTGCAGCGTCATTGGATCTCATTCGTGGATCACGTGTTCGTTCGTGACGAGTCTTAAGTAGCTCCTGCCGAGTCAAGTTCTGGAGCAACGTGTGTCTCTTTTTAACGAGCACTCGACTATCGCGTGGTTTCTTTTTAATGGGTCCTTTACCGAGTGACTTCTGCTCGAGCTTCTGAACTCGAACACACCGAATTAACGATGGACTTGACTGAAATAAGTCGAATTATGAGGCCTTGGAGGATGTAATAATCGCACTATAAGGATTTTAATTTTGATTACGCTTAATCCGACAGATGTCAAATGGGACGTACCAATGGAAACGTTAGTCAGTCATAGATCATAATTTTTTAAATTCAATCTAGATGAGAATAGTTATTTTTAGGACTTGCGAGCGGTGTATGAGATCATGTTTATGATGCTATGTAATGGTCCACTGGTTCGATACCGGATAATCAATCAGGGGGGCAATTTATCCGCCCATTTTTAACTTGTTTGGAGTTTAAAAATAGTTCTAAAGACTGTTTTATTTTACCCAACATTTTTTCTAAATAGAAGCAGGACGTGCTACATCGGTGTTTATTTTTGGAGCCTTCGCAGTCTGTCGGTGACTGTCAATCTGCTCCCAACTAGTTTGTGATTCAAGTTTATTAAAATTCACCCTTCGATCTGTAATCCACCATCGATTATTAATGGCCCCATCGCCAAATTGTTTCCAGAAGTCGATCATAATTTAGTTTACGGCGTTTTAAATTCCCTCTCGTGACAGACGGTCAAACAGAATGGCACGTGCGTTATCCGTCAATGTTGCTGCGTTTGGCTGGCCCCAGCATATTTTTGGCCGCGATGGCGATGAGGCGGGCAGTGCATGAGTCATTGCCACCTAGAGTAGAAGAATCTCAGAGAGTCAGATTCCCTGGCCGTCTGCCCACGTTTGTTCCTTTTTATCTGCCGTCTGCTCCGCGAGCAAGTCGAGGGAGGCTACTCTTACGTGGCAACGACACGTGCCATGCGATCACGAGCATCGTCGTCGCGCCATTGTTCCATGAGACGTTCCCCAACGAAGGGTTCGAGGTCGAAATTGCATAATTGCCCTCCTCTGGCCTCCGAGACGTCACTGGGCGTCCCTCAAAAATTGGGGCGCAACGAGTTGACGAAACATTGAACGTGAACTTGGTCGTCGAGAGGCTGGTCGGGTTTTATTTCGAAAAACATACTACTCCAGATATGGAACAGAATTACACACTGTGTAATTATTTATTTGGAAGGTTTATTCCATTGAATATTCTGCTTAGCTCTTATTACTCCATTAACCTTTTGCACCACAAATTTTCTGATTTCTGTGTTTACAATTGAGGGCACACAATCTAAAAATGACCAACACTATCGTTTAGGGCAAATACCCTTATCTGTACGCACGAAGAAAGACCAGTTTTCTTTAAAAGCTACACAATTAGGATTTAAAAAAAAATTTTATCCATACTAATTTTAGTGCAAGATAATCCTAAATATTAAATTACATTGGCGCGAGAAACAAAATAATTCAGGTCCGAAAGGGTTAACATGTGATACATCAATTTTATCGAAATAGTGGATGAAACCCTGAGCAATTTCTATATAGACAATTTTCTCCATCTGTGAATCGAGTATTTAAAAATATAAGTAAACGCAGGAATAATCTTTTTCCTCTTGGAAAATCCTGGAGGTCGATCAACAGTTCTCCACTGTTAGCAAATTCGCAGTCCCGTCCCCTACCCTCCATTAACATCGGAAACTTCGGAATGGAACGCGCAAAAAACGCATTAAACGGGTGGAAAACCGGTGGGGTAGTCCGACGCGGGGGTGGAATTAATTTTCCTTTTCTCTCGGGTCACGTACGCCAGCAGCCTCGAAATTGGCATACTCTGGAAGTGGGTCGTAAAAAACGCGACGAAGCTTTTGCAATGTTATCGTTCTGACGATATCTCGCATTGTTGTCTCCCTTCCTCGCCCGTGTCATCTCCTGTCCCCAAAAACGCAGGTTACCGTAAAGGGGCGGAAATTAAACTCCGTGGTTCGCTGCGTCCAACCGTTGCAGGCAATCTTCCTTTCCTTTTTCCGCTTTTTTTCTTCGTGTCGTTCTGTCGATTTCTCTTTGTACAACGATAATTAGTAAACGTTTTTTTGAAAATGGCGTTGAGGACAATTTCGAAAAGAATCGAGTCAGAGTAACCGTTATATATTTTAAATATAACTTAAGCGTAGACTGTGCTCCTGAGAGGAATATTACAATGTAGCAAATATTCTTCGTCAAAGGAGCAAAATGTAGTTTGCTCATCCAAGCAAAGGACAATTGAATTTCTCTTTCTACAATTATTCTACAGAGTTCATATTTAATTACCCAACGTGATGTACAATTTCTAGACGAAACTGTTTCAGGAATAAAAAATTAGTTCAGTCTGAAATTTTGTGTAGTTATTGAGAACGCACAGGGTTGAAATTGTACATCGTGTGCAGTGAATTGATAGTAATGCCAGACGACTGAGAAACGAGTGGTAAATTAGTCACACGAAATTCAATTGTGATTCGAGCAAGTAATTAAATATGAAATCTTCGCGACGCTCGACAAAAGTTTAATTCTTGGAGGTGGGGACGGTGTTGGAGGCTCGACAAAAGGAATTGATTTCAACACAGGAAGAGTGGGATAAATTACGTGGGCTCTGTTGGCCACGGGATTCTGCTCATAACTTAATATCGTTAAAGTGGGCTCCTTAATAGTTGGTACTCGTGCATACCGCCGCTTTAATTCACTTGAACTGCAGCTGCCACTCAGTGCCGTACCCAAATCAAGGGCACCTGGACCTTAACATTATTTCCCTCGCGTCAATGCTTGATGCTTTTATTTTTTATTTATACAAGGTTTTTAATGTTTGTACCAATATCAAATTAAAAATTGACGAGGTGTTTGAATAATAGTTTCTTTATATTCTTGGGTCTCCTCGACAGATTTATTCATAATTAATCGAGGTCAGAGCAGTAGTGAAATTTACTGACATAAATCTCTTTACTTAAGCGAAGTATAAAATCCACCAGAAAGAGATTTAAATTCGTTTACACGGTTCAAAGTTCACGGTTTAAAGATTTTTATTCGTGTTAAAGGTGATGGAAATAGAGGAAGGTGATATTTATGATTCATTTATTTACAGTGGCTGTTAATATTTTCATCAAGCACCTATTTATTTTCCCCGTCATTTTTAAAGCAGCCAATTTCCGATTTGAGAAACGCAAACTAGGAGGGTATAAATTCAGCGAACCGACACCGTCGAACGGGGCAAAGAAAGCAACGCGAAAAATCGATACATCGGAAAGCAGGCTACTGGAGGATATTGCCAGCCCCTGTTTTCTCGAAAATAAACGAGCTAGCTTTAATATTCCGCGAGACCCGTACACCGTGTTACACTGTGAAAATAGACATAATATAAAAGCGCTTAAGCCCTCTGAAACAGTACCTGTTCTTCTTCTTCGTGCGGAGGAGAACCTCCTGGATTTCCTTTCCTAGTTTCGCTCTCCGAGTTTCACGTTTCATGTGGTGAAAAATGTTTTTCGCCGCATTGCCCACGCGAGGCAAAAAGTTACTGGCCCTCGTGCATTAGGGGAGTTAAACCTGTCTATGTTTTACTCAGGAGTTGAACTTCACGTGTAATTTTTGACTCCAGTTGGAGGCAAAAATCCTTAACTTTGTTAAATTATTACATGGCGTGGATTGCATAGCTATGCATAGCCTTGATTTTAGCCGTTCACAAATCGATTAACTCCACTTTTTGAAAAATCTTAAATTTTTAGTGTAAAAGCACTTGGTGTAGTAATATCTTTTTATATTTATAATAACTTTCTTGAATAGTAAAGATTAACACCGTTGAAAGACAATATTTCTTTGGCCATTGAATAATAAATAATTTATTTCAGAGGCCATTTTGATCGCATTTCTCAACCTTTTGTGATATGGAGTTAATCGATTTGTGCGATGAACGGGTCAATCATAGGTCGTTGAACTCATTCTTCATCGAACACAGAACCTTTTCGAGGATGGAAGATATCGCGGTATCCTCTTTCTAGTAGATCACACTCTGTAATAGTTGACACATATTCATTTTTCATTATTCCTGTAACGAACCCGAGTCTCGTAGAAATTCCCAAAGGTATTACTGAATCAGTCAGCGTACCAAAAAAATTCTTAGGATATTTCCGCGTGTCGTTGGAAATAGTGGCGTAAAGCTTGGGCGTTGACCCGTTAATTATCGGTTCGAAATAAAGCTGAATCTAAAATCTTGTTGACCTAGGATTGAAAGAAAGTCACGAACGCGTTCCCACAACTGAGGCAACTCATTGTTCCACTTCCGTCGCCTGGCGTCTACCCTCTTCAAATTCTTTTCAATCTCACGAAACGAGTCTGGGTTCGTCCTCTCCGTAGTTTTTACTCCGTCGTCGTCGGGAACATCTTGGCTCCTCTAGCGTCGTCCCTGCCCCCCTGTAACCCTCGGTGCTCCCATCGTCTGGTTTTGCTACACGGAAGGTTTCGTCGCATACATTACCAGCTCAGCCGTTGAAAGTCCTGTTTTTAGGAAAAACGGATCCTGAATGTCTCTCGTTAGCTTTCCTTTTGCTCGCGGCGCGTCGACGTTTTCGAATTGAATACCCGTGGGGCTTTGGCGTTATTTGCTCCGAGCGAATTGAAGACAATGTCGGCCAGGTAGGGGGGAGATTTAGTCTTTGAGAATTACCATAGTCCGTTGCATTGTTCCCTCTTTGGTACAGCGCGGGACATTGTTATCGATAGCGGAGCGTGTTGACCCAGGACGAATTTTTAAACGTCCCCGAGGAATAATGCACGGGGTGGAACGCGTAACTCGACGCTCCTTCGTTAGCTTCGGCGATAATGTGTCGAGGGAAATTTTAGTCAGGCTGTTGGTTTTCTTTTTACAGTGGGTGTAAAATGTATTCGTACACCGATCAATTTCCCAAAAAACTTTTTTGTGAAATTGTATTAGGTTGTCCCAAATGTTTCTTTCGTGAGTTGCATTCAATTATTTTCTGTGGCAGTGTTTATATAAATAGACAATCTAATTTCTTAGACATTGATGCTGTAACAGTAATGAAGCGAAATGAATCGTCGTAGACAATTCAGTAATGTAACATAAAACATAAAATATTGTGTATATATTAATTATTAATAAAACGAAAGAAACTTTTGGAACAAACTAATAGTTTCTTAACTTCTTTCTTTATAATCAATGATATTTTACATGTTCTCGGAAGTCTCTAAGATAGTGATAGTCCAAACAACATTTACTAGTTAATATAATTTGTGAAATTAACAAAAAGATGCGAAAAGTGAGAAAAAGTATAGAAGCAATAAGTATTTGTAAGATTCTTACAACGAACCATTTACAGTAGAGTTTGTAACGTAAACACATTAGTTTATTGCTCCGTACGAATTAGAAAACATCAAATTTCCAGTAAAGTACTTTTAAAAAAGGTTCTAATAGAGGAATGGAAGAAGATCCCACTTCTTATTAACTTTTAACTAATAACTTAGTTAATTTAATGCTTAGAAGAGTTACAATAATTAAAAAATCAAAAGTAAATCCCACGAAGGAAGTATTATATACTTATAAATTGATGTAAATTTTTATTCTTTTTTTAATCAAGTGTTAAAAATTAAACAGTTTTGCGAATACTTATTGCTTCAACATTTCTATCGATAAATTGTTTTTTTCTTGTTAATTCTGCAATTGACATAAATAGCTACTTTTTTTTGTGATCTATCTATTCTAGAGATTTCCGAGAATATGTAGAATGTCATTGTTTATAAAAAATAAGTTAATAAATTACAATTTTACATAGTTTTTTGGAAATTGCTCCGTGTACGAATACTTTCTACACCCACTGTAGGTATATTCTGTTATTAACACATTGACCGCCACGCCACCCACAGAATGGGTGACAAGGATTTTCATTGAGGAATAAATAAATTAAGTCTGAAAGCGAGGTGTCGAAGAAAATTAAGTTGGATAGGATTGGTAAATTGAACATTCTAAAGAGATCGCAAAAATAAGCTTAAACAACATTTAACCTCGCAGGAATTTTCACGAATGTTAGCCTGGCAGTCAATGTATTCTTGTTAAATAAAAAATTGTATTATTTTTACAACGAACAGTCTCTTCAGTCTTTAATTGCTTGCTTTATTTTGGAAAATTGTTCTTGCTTCGGCTTACTGGACGTGTCAAGGCTTCCGCTTTCTGGGGAAACCTGATGGAAAATTTAAAGAGAGACGTACAGTTACCAAGGACGAGACGGGATGAACGTTTGCACAATGCTTTCCAGAATTTCATACCGAAGCAATGGGTCCCCTAGGCGGGAGATATTTTTTCCGGAATCGATATAACCCAGTAACCCGAATTATTTTTGTATCTAAGCCTGAATTTGGCGGCCTGGCTCCCAGAAACACTGGCTCGGTCGTCGTGCCATTTTTACCCTTTTTGTCTGGCGCTCCCACTTTTTGCGACTCTCCTCGTCTTCCTCTCGTTTATCATCGCTCGTAACGATCACTTTAAAACCGCGCAAGCAAATGGTATACCCGTGAGATTTCCCCTTCGTTTTTCCTCGATGGGAATTCCTTGTAATTCTCCTGTAACCCCGATTAAAATCAAACGACAATTTCAGGCGATAAGAGTTTGCTTGCGTTGATAACGTTCCGTGTACTAAAAAGGGATTTCGCGAAATGAAATATTAACTGATATCGGAGCTTTCGTCCCCGGGAGCTAAAAAATCAGTAAAACGAAGCACGGACCGATATTGGAAAATATAACCTCAAAAGTATCGGTTTATTATATATAATACATATTACGCGCATATTTTATTCAATACAAGAAAGAATTGTAGACTTTAGTATAACGTCGACGTATCGTTTTAATACTTACAGTGGGTGTAGAATGTACTCGTACACCGATCAATTTCCCAAAAAACTTTTGTATGAAATTGTACTTTCTTAACTTCTTTTTTTGTAATCAATGATATTTTACATATTCTCGGAAGTCTCTAAGATAAATACAGTCCAAACAACATTTACTAGTTAATATAATTTGTGAAATTAACAAAAAGATGCGAAAAGTGGGTAAAAGTATAGAAGCAATAAGTATTTGGACGATTCTTATGACGAACCATTAACAGCAGAGTTTGTAACATAAACACATTAGTTTATTGTTTCGTGCGAATTAGAAAGCATAAAATTCCCAGTAAAGTACTTTTAAACAGTTGTCCGAATACTTATTGCTTCAACATTTCTATCGATTAATTGTTTTTTTTCTTGTTAATTTCGCAACTTACATAAATAGCTATTTTTGTTGTAATCTATCTATTCTAGAGATTTCCGAGAATATGTAGAATGTCATAGTTTATAAAAAATAAGTTAATAAATTACAATTTTACATAGTTTTTTGGAAATTGCTCGGTGTACGAATACTTTCTACACCCACTGTATTTATCTTGTTGCACTGCTGAAAATAATTCAAATTGATACGTTTGTTGAATTTTTTTAAAGTGCAACGTATATTTATGAATTCAGTAACCATTTTAATATATAGCAATTAATATAAATATATTTTTAATGCAGTAAACGAATCGCAGTAATAGAGGTACGATTGTAGTAGTAACAACTTAACCATAATTGGAATTTATAGCGCTACCATTTTCAATTTGCCATAGAGACCGTGTGCATAATTTGAATCGGGGAGAGTCCAAAAACCGTGGAACGTTGTCCCAAGCGTATATTAAATTTTCTTTGCTGGGAAATTACGTTGTAGCGATACTTCGCGACGAAAACCCGTGGGCGTCAGGTGGCAATACATATTCGGAAAATTCGGAAGTTTCATCCCGTGGAAAGCGTGAAACACATGGACAGAGGGGTCTGGTGGGCACGCGTCGATCGATCAATTTATTTTTGAAGTCCACGAGAGACACGTTTACACTGTAACCCCGAGGAACAATGCGGTCGTGCCATAGTTAAACCGCGTGGCATAGGTTCTCTCTAATAATCCGTCTCGATATATTTAGGCCGATCGATATAGACGGATGTGTGCTGTGCGCTTTACGCTACGTGCACAGCATTCTCACGCTGTTTCTATTCCACCTTCGTGTATGACAAGGGATAACTGGTTTTCTTTAAAGAAATGTAGGGAACGTGGTGCACCATCTTGGAACACTTTATAACGGTCTCTTATTTTATATTATTTATCGACGTAAGATCGAAACAATATCGAAGAAATATTTTACTAGCTTAGAAAGCATTCAGTTATGAGGTTCTCTCTAGAACAATTAAAATTTTTAATATATACAGTCAGTTTCATGAATATTCCTAACCTCTATGTCTATTAAAAAAATTTGTCTAAATTAATATATATATAATGAAAGATTTATTTGGAAACATCAAACTCGTCATTTAATTTAGACAAATTTTATATATATATATATACAAGTGTAAAGTTTATCCATGTACATATTTATAACGAAACATTTATTTTAAAACATTAAGCATATTATTTCATTTAGACAAACTTCTTAAATAGACGTAGAGGGTACGAATATGTATGAGACTGACTGCATATTATTAAAATAAATAAATAGAGGTAAAATATAGAAATGAAGTAGGAAACAGTTCAGTTTGATATTCATGACTATTCTCGATTTCTGCTTAGAATAACGAGCCAACCAGCAATTTCCAGGGACATTAAATACCATTCCACGACTCGACGTGCACAGTCTTTCCACACTGGACGCGTCTCGTCGCAGGCCTCGTGTCTAACCGCTTATAAATCATGCTTTGAAGGGATGTGTGCGCACAAACCACGAGTGGGTTAATGAGGAAGTGACTTCTAGTGTGTCGCGGGGCGTTATTTGTACATCAGGCCAGGCGTCTAGGTGTTGGTACACGTCACCCGTCCCTTAATGCTCACCAAGATTATTATAACGTCGCCTCGGCAATTCGAACTGAACGACGACGGTGCACGAACCATTTGGAAAACCCTGTTATGCTCGCAATTGGCGAAACAATGCAAATTCAACTCCCATTGTGTACCGAGAATTTGTAATGCAAATGCAACAAGTTTTCACGTTACGTGAAGCTCCCAATTTCCTTTTATTTTCTTAATTGTCTATTTCCTTCATTCTGCTTCAGCACTGAGGGGCAGTCCTAATTTCAAATCGCACACTACTTTTTTAAAACAATGAACTGTCTGTGATCTGTATACTTTTGCAACCCTTAAGGGGGTATCCTAAAGTAGGAGGACTAAAAAAAGTGGTTTTTCGTGAATTTTTTTAGGATGGACAAAAATAATTCTATCGAACTTTTTATCCTATTTTCATACATATTTGAGTAGTCTGTACAAATTTTTTAAACAAGAAATATTCAAATTGTGTCGACTGCGACGCACATTTGTAAAGTACCTCACAATTAAAATCTCCTATCGGCGGGAAAGATGCAGGTCGTAATTTTGGTTTGACACAAAAAAACCAACAGAAATTTTCATTTTCATACATTTTTCTTCTATGTGAACTAAGAAAACCCCGCAAAAATGGTGAAATGTGAAATTACTGCATGTTTGAAAAAAAGAATGAGTTCTTTGGGTGAAAAAAATCACTTTAACTTGATAAAAAAGTTGTTTAGAATTTTTTTTGTATGAATTTTCTCTACAAATGTGTGTCGCCATTCGACTCAATTTGAATATTTCTTGTTGAAAAAATTTGTACAGACTGCTCAAATATGTATGAAAATAGGATAAAAAGTTCGATAAAATTATTTTTTTCCATCCTAAAAAGATTCACGAAAAGCCGCTTTTTTTTAGATCTAATTCAGGATACTCCCTTAAAACGCCTTCAGCCTTCCTTCGATACAATTTTCTATCGATAACAAGTAACTTGATAATCCCAGAAATTGTTAGAAATTGAGAAACGTCAAAAGTCCATCGAATATCTAACATGTTTGCTTTTCTCCAGTCCCAAATGGAACCTCAAGTATAATTTACTTTTGCTTTTAAGCTCCTCGAGTTTCTCGTCGGCGAAGAAATTTCTGTCCCGCCTGAAAGCACTGCTACTAAAATTACTGTACAACGACGGAGTGGATTAATCCTCGATATCGATTCCGTAATCTATGTCAGATTACTTAATGGGATGACCCTCGGAGTTATTTCCGTGTATGTCAGCCATCGAAGCTCATCAGACATAAGTACACACATGTGTCGGAAATCGATAGAACGTTGCGATCCGTTTGCGAACACTGCTGCATTTTTTCTTAACTAATATTTCATGATATCTTGCAGGTAATTCAAAGTTGAGTAAATAATGAGTATAAATGATGAATAAAATAACGAACGTTCGGAGTAATTTTTGTTTTCATTGTATAAACAACGCTGCAGGGCAAATATTAATCGGGGTTCCATAAATATGCGTATTCGAAATGAGTCGCTGAAAAGTGTACACTTCGTGCAGCTTCGATTTTCTACTCGAATTTAAATCTCAGCTTCGTATTATATCGTATTGCGTATGTACATAAAATACAATGAAAAATGCATGTTTAAACTGTATTTCCGCGTTTCCTGCGCCAAACGGAACGAAAAGAAACGCTTCCGGTGCTCCAGACGCGTTGGGCGGGAAAAAATGCGTCGGGAAATGAGAGTAGCGCGTCAGGAACAAAGAGACGCCAGGCGTCGACTCGTCTTCGTTGCAAAACGCACGGTTTTCGACTCGAAAAAGACGAGGAAAATTTAACTGGAATGATAGACCAAATTTTGTCTAGATAGATAAGCATCCATTTATTTATTATTTATCACTCGATATTCTTAATTTAGTTTTCCAATTTCTGTTCAGCAAAATACGCACATAAAGACAAAGACACGACCAAGGAATGTGCCTCGGATAAAACTCGTTGTTTACACGAAATCCATTTCGAGCAACTGCTTTCGTTTAGGAGCGTGTTCGCGCGTATGTGTTATTTCAGCTATTTGCCTCGTTCGTCGTTTATTTATGCTGCTTCGTTCCCTTCTGCGTTTTCTCTTTTTTTATTCTTCGCTGGTAAAAATTCATTTCGACTGCAGATCGAACCGACCTACACATGCGCGTCGCGAGATAAGACGCGCAGCTGTCGAAACTTCTCCCCCTATTCGCTCGTCGCGACAGCTTCCACGCGATTCAGGAGTTCGTTTTTCCGATAATACGAGCAGCCATGAATCCCGCAGATGACGGATGAGTTTATTCTACGACTGTGCTCCGAACAGAAGTTTCTTCAATACCGCGCTCGCAATTAAAGGCCACGAATCTTTAACTTTCTTTTTTCAATTGTACATATATTCACGAGAATATTTCACACTGGTGTGGTCGTTGAAGGATGAGGCAAATGTCTCTGGGAAATGAGTATATACAGTCAGTCTCATAAACATTCGTATCCTCTATGTCTATTAACACGTTGATCGCCACGTCACTCATATATAGGTAACAGTGCTCTTCACTGAAGAACTCAAAAAATTGATTCCAAAATTTAAGTGTCAAAGAAAATGAATTTCAATGAAATTCTTGAATTTCGATAACGACACAAAAATAAATACCGCAATAAATGTTTGATTATGTAGTTTCCAGTAGTCTGTAAACAAAATTTAAACACTGTAGAAATCTTCAAGAGTATTAGTCTGGGAATCAACGTGTTAAAGAAGTTTGTCTAAATTAGGTGATAGGTCGATATTTTCAAATAAATGTTTCATGATAAATAATTACAATGTTTATAATGAATATACATTTGGTTCGATGTTTTCAAATAAATGTTTCATGATAAATAATTACAATGTTCATAATGAATATACATTTGGGTATGTTAAATCTAACGTTTAATTTAGACAAATTCCTTCAATAAACATAGAGGGTACGAATATTTATGGGAGTGACCGTATACAATATAATGGGTCTATGTGTTACGTGAAAAATGCAGTTTAGAACTTTTGCTGACGATATCTGTAGCTACTGACTAATTATTCGTGACACCACAATTGGACTAAATTATTAGGGGGACCAGAAAGTAATGTCGTTTCTGTGAATGTTAATACTTGTTTATCATATATCAGCTCATTGTATACCAGTTGATTTTTATCGATCAGATATTGAAAATTTGCACACTAGATAACAAAAGATTGTTGATAACGAGGGCGATTACATAATTGATTAAAAATAAAAACTTGTTATAAATTTATTTGTTTGAATTTAATGTAAAAGATACGACATTACTTTCTGGTCCCCCTAATAGTACAAAGATAAAAGCAAAAGTTGCGATGGCACAAGGATATTTTCTTTGCTAATGTTGCAGTAAGAATTGAATAAAAATCGTAATCCTCTCATTCCTAGAAGCCTACCCATCAAGATTAACAAATTCCTCTAACCACCCTCACCGAGAAGCACACCTATCCCCCACCTAGCATCGTTCACGACTTTACACAACCTTTCCACAGTTCTCCAAGACTCCATTCCACTCTTCCCCTCGAAGACTTATTTGACAGATGGAAAAGCTGTGAATGAATGAATGCAACCCGGAAATCAGTCGAGTTTCTCGCGTGGAATGTACCTTCCCTGTACACGATAGCATCACTCGCACCTAACGCAAACGTCGGTCACAACGAAGAGGAAAAATCGTCTCTTGTAGCTATATCTGGGTCACGCTCCGGGACATCTGGGTTATGCCAGGGACACACGATAAACTCCACTTTTATTCGGCGTTTTACGATCGATGCTTCCGACCGGCGTTATCGGTGACGTTCTATTCTTCCACGCGACCTGTATCCGCCAGACGGACAGGAGCAACGTCAGGGGTCGAAAACGAAAAATCACTTGCATCCCCCTCTTGTGTCGTCCCTCCACCCGCTTTAATTTGGCACCGGTGGTCGCTGTATTTATCCGCATCAGGCTTGTTTCGCCGGTGGAAATCTCGCGAAACATTTTTCGGGGTGGAAATGCGACCGACTATTCCTCCCTCGAGGGTAAAAATTGGGGAACACTTTTGATTGTTTTTTAAAGAACTCATCTTTGAAAAAGGTTTACAAATTCTTCTGTGAAGAAGTTAATATTAGGTTGTCCCGAAAGTTTCTTTCGCGAGTTGCACTCAATTATTTTATGTGGTCGTGTTTAAATAAATAGACAATCTAATTTCATAGATATTCATGTTGTAACAGTAATGGAGCAAAATGAATCGTGCACAATTCAGTAATGCAACATAAAACATAAACTATTGTGCATGTATTACTTATTAATAAAGCGAAAGAAACTTTTTGGGACAACCTAATATTTAATCAGGGGTCACTGTGAAACTAAGTCACAGTAACACTGTGTCATTTTTAATACACGCATATACATAACAATAGAAAATATTTTCCCATTCTTTAGAATGCATATCATTACTGTGCCGAAGGAAAAGTCTGCACTTGCATTCATTTCCTCGGAATTAATTTCCAAAGCAGACTTAATTCCAGAGCAATTTAACTGTCTAGTTTTGGAAGCTAAATTCTTTCAAATTTTTATTATTTCACCCTCCTCAGATAAATAGTTACTCCCTCTAACTCCCCTCGCATCGTCGACTATATTATTCATACCATTCTCCATTCCTTCGAATCGTCCTCACACATGAAACGTGGAAATATGAAAATCCCTTCAAAATGGCGGCCATTCCTCTTCTTCGTTTCCCATCCATGGTCGCGAACGATTCGTTTCCAAGGAGTTATGGTCCCCAGGGCGCGGTTCGTTGGACGTTTTAAGATTTCCCGTCGCTGCGCTCATCTTCCACTAGAGGAAACGACACGAATATTCTCCGAGGACATTTACGCGCGTTTTAGCGCGGTTCGTTTATCCGAGCTGCCTTTATATCGCTGGCGATGCATCGGATGAGATCGTAAACAGGCAATAAAGCTCAGCAGTTGGCAACGCCGTAAAGAGGATCGGTGGTTTAGTGGTTCTCGATCCAACTCGGGGAAACAGCAAAGATGCAACGAACCCGCACCAGGAATTGCAACTCGTAAACTGGGAAAATCAATCGAGTCCCGACGCTGGCGCGTTTAAAATCGCGTTTCAGATCACGGCGGGAGGAGGGACGCTAGATTGAAACACCTTGATTCGATTGACCATAAAACGTGTGAGCACTTTGAAGAAAGAGGGTGGGTTAAGGGAGGTTCCATTCTAGAAAGTGCAATTATTTGCGCCATTAAATAAGTGGGTATCGTTAAATGACACATGGATCATTAGATTTTAATCGTTTACTAGACCTAGACGACTATTGATCGAAAGTTCAAGACAACTTGTTTCTTTTTTCGATGGCTTACGTATAAATACGCACATGTATTTTAAAGATTTGAAAGTATTCGTGCGATATGGTTCTGTGTCTCAGAGGCAAATTGTGTTCACATCAAATCTCGTAAATTCAATATTTTAAGAACCAATGAAGCGTACGAAATTAATTGTCTGAAAATATTTTTAAAATTTGAACTCGTCACAGTGTTCTCCTGCGAAAACACAATTTTTCCTACCGCGATTCCAACCGTTTCAGTTAAAAATTATTGGAACAATCGAGAGATCCTACGTTAGATGCTGGAATTCGACGTGTCGAGCTCGCTAGGTTATAAATAATCGTGCATACCGCATCTATAAATGCGCAGCGTTTGATTAAAGCGACGATACCGGAACACACTGCGATATCAGAGGCGCACACTAAGCTGGACGCACGCGAACGGGTCTCCGTTTAAGTTCGTTTCACACTTGCGCCAGAACGTAACGGAAAATCTCAGCCGTGTTTGCAGCATGGTCTTTGTTATCAGAACCCAGCTGTCACGCAACCCCCATGGGGGCCAATGCGCAAGGCTATAAAGATTGCCTTTGATTGTGAGAATATCACGATGTGAGAAAAATTCTTCCTTTTGCTTATAAAATGTGCTTTCACAAAGGGAATATAGCCGATTATTGGTTTATGCGATAGGAAGTCTCGATCCATAGTGAAATTACCCCTTCTATAAATTCTCCCAATTCTTTTCTGATTCCTTTCATTGTGAGTAATCATGATGTGAGAAAAATTCTTCTTTCTGCTTATAAAATGTGCTTTCACAAAGAGAATATTGCCGACTATTGGTTTATGCGATAGGAAGTCTCGATCCATAGTGAAAATGCCCTTTCTGTAAATTCTGGTGACTGGAAACACGAATGCACCTGAGTTTCTATATATTTATTTCTACTGTGTGTAACAGTCACGCACATTGGGCTGTTGCAATTGTGTACTGGCCTTTACACAAAGATCGAGCAATTTTTACTCGACCCTCACGATCCGTGCAGCAGATACCGTACTTGCCAAGCCATTTTCCAGCGCGGGAACATAATTACAATTGCCACGGTTGATTCATTGCCGCAATTTCTCTGCCCAGCTCGCGATACGACTTCGGTGTAGGTGCAGCCAATTTTATCGTATAGGGAACAGCGCCGTTTGAACTCCTGCGACTTATTCGCGCGATGGGATCGACAGCGAAGAGAACTAGCGAAGTTATCGTTATACCGTTACTGTAACCTGTTTGTACAAAGTATCCCTTTCCTTACTCAAATATCCATAATGGTGAAATTCAGTTCCATTTTGAGTAATTAAGTGTGGTGGTGCACGAGGTGCACGAGTGATGTGAAATAAAGAGAACTGTGTAGTGTCCTTAAAACACGATTCGAAATGAATAGCTCAGGTTGCGATTTTTGTCGTGACCGCGCCGGATTTAATTTCACTTTTTGGCGAATCGCGAATAAATCGAAAATTCATAGGAGTGTCGTTAGAATTCTTCCTCTGAACTGTCCACGAGGGAAACTGGGTAAAGTAGTTCTGTAAGTTTCCCTTGAGAAACCCAATATGGAACGCGGGCATGTGCCACGAGGGATGCACGGATCTCGTCGCGATAAAAGCTTGGTAAGAAAAACGTTTAAAAGTTTCACTTTGAAATTTCGAACGCGCGCGTCCTCCTTTTCCCATACTTGTCGAATTTATGTGCGATTGGCTCAAAATTGCATGCTTGTCGAGCGTGTCGGGTGTCGCCGTCGAAGAAGTTGCGAATATTTCACGGCGAACAGACAAAGGGCGAAACAAGGAGGGTGGAAATAAGGGTGGACGTGACAAACTGCGTAGGAGAATTGGGTCGAGCCGTGGTAGACAAATACTAGATCAAAGCGTGGCGAATGGGGGTTGTTAAACATCAGTCGCGCTGCTTTTAACGCTTCGACTGAGGACACGGTCTATTCTCGCAGAGTGGAGGCTATTTGGACGCTTACCTTAACGCATCGCGAATTTGTGGCGAGCACAGGTTACTTCATTTAAACGAACTTTGCACGATTTTAATTCCTGGACTTCAAAGAAGATAAACATTGCAAGCACGACGAATTTTAACTGTTTCACTGAAAAGCACATATATTCATTACTTGTGACAGCGTATGAAAAGGTTTTCAGTAAACCTTTAAGAGAATTTACTTCTATACCCAACAAAGTTAAGTGGCCATTTTATTCGCCTGCTTAAATAAAGAAAGAATTTAATGAGAATTCATTCATTGCATACTTGCTCGATATATACGATGTACAAGAAGTTTTAATTAATAAAGGGTACAGATTCATACATCGCGTACATAAAATTTAAAGGATATCGATAATGATCCACATTAGCTTTTGAAAATTAATTATTCGTTCTTAGTAATAATAATAATAATAATACTTTTACAGGCAATTCTGCTCTTGACATCAAATACAATTAAAAAAAATAAAAAATTCAGAAAAATAGAGACAAGCACAACATTTTTAAATTCTGGAATTAACTCATGAAAAAGATTAGCAGGCATATTAGGGTTGTTAGCCGTCACATATGCTCTCGTAATGCAGTTTTGCTTACGTATTGAGGTACGGTATGGATCAGTATAAAAAATATTATCGTATTTAAGTAGCTTTTTTGGAGCATTAAGTTTCAATAAATGTCTTAGGATATTCAATGTTTCTGTTAATAATTTTAAAAACGAGCATGAGGTCGGCTACAGGAGCATTTGCATAGTACATAGGATGTTGGCACAGTTGTGACATGCTATATCCATAGATCTACCAATCTTGTAAGAGACGTACCTTAAGAATTCGCGTTGATGTTAATGTTTTAAAAGTACAATGAATTTGCTGTTTCTCCTCTTTCGAAACGTCTAGCCTTCGAAAATGTTGGTAGAGAAGTGATCTGAATACAGTCGCGCCAGGTAACAATACATTTATTTGAGAATAGATGGAACGCTGTGCAGCGTCCGTAAGAATCAAGGTTTTGGAAAACTGAGGGAGAAAGAGAGGAGGTGCAGGGGATGTAGGAAAACGAGAGAGAAAGGGAAGATGATGACGGAGCAGAAGCAGAGGCGTTATCGAGCGACAGCAACTCTTCCCTTCTCTCGTGTGCTTCACCTTCTCCCTCGCTCTTCCTGTGCTTTTTCGCTCTTTTTTACGCACCCTGTGTCTCCCTCACCCCCTCCAGGCTTCTCCGTGTGACCCTGTTTCCGTCTGCCTCTCTCCTACGATCCTCTTCCACCCCCAACTCGCTCCAACTACCCCCTCGTTCCTATGTTTCACCGTTTCCCACCCTCCGTTCCCTTTCTCCGCCCCTGCACATGCACTGCACACCCTTATCGTGCTTCCTTCCACAGCCCCCGCCGCCTGAACGCTCGTACTACAACGTGCATGGGCTGCGAGAGGGTTGCATTCGAGTTTTCCGGCTCTCTGAACCTCCCACCAGCTCGTGTATCGTCGAAGTTACCCTTAAACAGCGGTAGAATCGAGCGAAATAATGTCGGTTTTCGGGGTCGAGTCGAGCCTGTCCCAGTGAAAAGGTTCATTCGAGCCAACCCCTTCGTCTGGCTGGCCTCGTTAACCCTTCGCTGGGATCGAAACTGTTCCACGTCGAAGGGGGACGAGTAATTGAGTGTTTACGAGGACAGGTTACGAATTTTTGAATGACAACTTCGTTTCAATGAAAACCCACCCCCGCGAGGGGTGAAAGTTCGTCTTAAGGCCGCAGTCCGGCTGGGTAATCGATTCGCATATCTCTTTTTGCTTGGTGAATTTCAAACGTTGAATAATCTGGATTAAATGCATTTTCGAAGTGCGATAAATATTCGATGTACTACATAATCAATTCGAGCTTTTAATTGATTCTCCGTGTTTTAAAATGTAAAAGCTTTTGAATGATATTACCCTCGGTACCATAAAGCGATAAGCACCTCTTCATTGAATATTCCTATTTTGCACAATATAATTGGATCGAATGTCGACGATATCCTCAGACATGGAAAACTGGCATGGCAGCCGACGCGTTAATACTATATAAAGCTCCTTATCTTATTATTACAATTTTCTCTCTTTTCCAATTTTCTGTTATTATGGTAAATCATTTCTGATATTCTTCTTCTCGTCGTATCAAATCATTATTCTTTATGCATTATTTCCTTTCTAATTATTTTATTTTATTTTATTTTACTCCCGTTCCATGCTCCTCTGGACACGATGCGCTTCACTTCTGCTGCAATGAAGACTCATTATTCCCATTACTGAGATAATTGAATTGCTTCTCTCGTAAGTCAACGAGCAATTGCGATCGTGCTATTAGAATTCTTACAAGGGCACTCCATGTATGAAATAAAAATTAGGAAGACTCGAAAGGTGAAATGCAACGTAACAAACTCGTTGATTTTATTCATTTATGATACCCATTATAAATTTTGCCCAAGTCTATTAATCAATTGTTAAAGTTCGTCTCGAGCTACCCAACAGTTCCTCGCTTTGGCGTAATTATCGTCTATTAATGCGTCCAATCGAGCGAAAATTAAAGCACATACTGCTTCGCTCGATGGATCGTATAAATGTTTATGTTCCTTTTATACTCGAAAATATCGTCGATATTGGACCGCGGAGAAATTAAAATAGACGCCCGTCGGAGTTGATCGATCGCGTAAAATGTTTAACGCTGCGCGTCGGCGTCTGGACGTCTCGTTTCGCGCTTTTGTATTTGGCGCGTGGGCTCCATGCCAATTCTAGTCCGCCAATCGTTGTAAAGCAGCAATTTCGAAAGGTGAATGCGAAACTCGATGGGACGAAATCTATTTGTTCGCGAATCGCTTTACTGGATAAATTGATTTATAATGCGAAACCGACCTTCCATTCTCGTCCAACGGGTCATTGGAAACGTGGACTTTATTTCGTTAATACCATTCAGCTAGTACATTGAAATTCTGAAGTCGGAATAAAAATCGTAAAAAACACGTTGCGATTTTCGCATTTAAATTATTACTGAAACGAACGTATTGTTATTGTTCGACGAATAGCCAGAAGTTATTTATTTATCGAACTCCCATAAAATAATCGATCAGTTCCAACCCTAACGGCGATTACAGGGGTTGCAACGACGCTTCTCTGAATCGCTGGAATCGCGTTGCTCGATTCGAGGGCAACGGTAATCTCCGCGCCGATCTAATCTAACTGAACTAAATGGAATTAAAGGAAAGGGAGCTTCGTTAAACGCTAGCAACACGGCTCGAAATAATTGTCTTTCGAGATTACAGAAGCCATCTTGCTCGTTAGCTAAGATGTCGCGACAGCTTGTCGTGCTTTGCACTTGGCGATTGTTGAGCTTTAATCGTGGAAGGAGGGAATATCATCCATTGCGTCGAACAATGAAAGAGGAGTAACTTAGGTGCGCGATATTAATAAAGCGATCGCAGTTCTGGGAGTAATCGAGAGCATTAGGCAGTATTTAGACGAAATTACTCGGTCGGAGGAACACTACTCCGAGTGGAAATACTAATTGAAGTTAAACTTTTTCCCAAAGCGCAAGTAAACGCAATTAAAGAGCGTATTATTCGAAAGGAGAGTCGTGCAAGAACCAAAGGCTAACGATATAAAGGTTTAATTGGATTTCAAACTTGCTGCCTCACGTTCGATGTTACGCGATCTCAATTTTCTTCGCTGCACAGTAAAATTTTATTATCTCTCTGGTAAGGAACAGGTTTCATGGCTGAGCCACGAACGAAACGCTAATGGCCCCGCGCAATAATTACGGAAACACTATTTACTCCATGAATTTTTAGCGTTCGGAGTAACCGAGTTCGCCGAACAAAAGCGTAGAAAACGCATTAGTCCAGCGATATTTAAACTCCTCCCTCCATTCTCGTTACTTAAACTCCTTGTTTAATCCGAGAACAAATGCCTGGTCGGCTGATTAAGATTAGTTTGCGAAAGGCAACGCTAGCTTAATTTAATTTATTCTCATTGTTCGCTCGGCTACTACCTTTTACTGCTGTAATTAATACTCGCATTTTGCTAATTTTAATATTGTCCTGGGGAGAATTGAACATCGTCGCAACATTTACTCTCAACTCCAACGAACAACTAAAACAGGTCCATGAACTTTCATCACTGGCCTAACACATTGGTCGCCACGTCACCCAGAAATGGCTGACAGGATTTTCATTAAGGAACTAAAAAATTCATTTCTGGATAGGATTCGTGAACGTGGCGAGATGAAGAAATTAAATACTACGACAAATGAGCCGTTCACTGCACCAATCGATTCCACTCTACTTATTGAAAAATCTTCAATTTAAGTGTCTAAGCACTTAACATCATTGAACGATACAACTTGAATAATAAATAACTTATTTCAGAGGGCATTTAATCGATCTGTGCAATGAACGGCTCGAATGTCGAATTATCTACTTTTTCGTTAGTCTCAAGACGAAATTTTAATCGTTGAAGAAATCTTCACGAGTTTTAATCTAGCAATCAATGTGTAAATGGCAACCCTTCAACGTCGTTTATTCCGAAATTTTTATTGGGCGGTTCAACGAACTAGTCGACGCGGTGTCTCTAAAATTAATTAGCCCTCAGACGCGAGGGCTCGTTAGGAACCGAAGCAAAAGTGAGGCGAAGACAATCGTCGAAAGTGGACGACGTCTGGCGCCACGTTTCGTGGCACACTTCGCGCGATTGTGCCCCACGATGAGCGTGCCCTTAATTGGTTCGACTCCCCCGCGGTTCAGAGGTCCACCCTGGACACAGGAAGTGTTTCGTTGTTCCGTCTCGTTCGGTCTAATGGTCAAGGGAATCGACTTTGGTACACGTTTAGACCGAGACGGATTTCAGGATACTCGGACGACAAAAGCAGTCGCGGTCGGTCGATAACAGCACCGTTGACTTCGACAAAGAGGGGGTCGTAGGGGGTAGGGGGCGACGGGTTACAGAGAGGAGGCGGACACTTTGATGGAAAACTTTTTACGACGAAACGGGCCACGATCGTCTATGTCAGTGCTTCTCAAACTTCAACCTCCTCGGTGATGAACGATTGGCGGTTTCCCTCGGAAGACGATTCGAATTCGTATTTTTTAATATTGTTTTCCTAGAGACACGGACCTGTGTTGTAAGAATTCTTGGCAAATTTGAGTAGTACCTACACTCTAATTAAATTATAATAAAGCTCTGATCTCCCTACTATCGTAGATTTCTCGTGCTCCTAATTCGAAATCTCCTTTTCAATCAAATTAAAGTACACAGGTTGCCTGTATTTCCTACTTCAAACGTGGTTTTCTTTCTTATGGAAGGATCTACATCAATGTACTTCGAGTATTCAGGGGTCCAGGGCCCCAGTTTGAGAGACGCTGATCCGAGGCTCACCTCGCTGGATCGTTAAAAGCCCCCGTTAGAAGACTCTCAGAAAGTTCGTAACTCGAAACCCCTTCTGCGATCTCCCACCGTCCTCTCTGGCGTTCGATTTTTATGAATGGCTATCAGTTTCTCTCGCCACCTTTCGTCCCCTCACGCTGCACTTTGCGCCACCATTTCCTTCGAGATCCCTTGGCGAAGCAATCTTCCTGCGAGATCCTTGTTTCGCCTCTCGTAATGTATGTCGTTGCTGAGTGTTACCGATTGGCCGAGACGAGTGTCAGATTTCGAAAGATGTATAAAAATTCCCACTAGGGAGACGATTAATCATAAGAATTCTATCTTTTCTTGAATTGCATTGCAATCAATATTTCAGGTATAAAATGCCATTTTTAAGGATACATACACAGAGAATTCAGAGTAACATCGTCATTTTTAACCGACTTCGAAAAGGAGGTTGCTCAATTCGACATGTGTATATATGTATACATATATTGGGCTGTCTGGAATGTCCATGCCGGTTTTTAGTAGGCGGTACAGGTCTGAATATATCGGAATGGCTGAAAACAAATAATATGTGTACATTCCTTAAGAGGTGGAAAGATTGTGGAACAAAATGGTACATATGTATATAATTCAATAAATATAAATCAAAATTCAAATATGCCTTGGATTTTTTCTTAAAAATAGGCGTGAACTTTCCGTACAACCCAATATATTTTTTTTTACGATGGTTCCGTGAAACTTGACTTACTTTTGACACGGACCAATTATTTTTGTAGATCCTACCACCATTTCATTATCAAAAATCAATAACGGAGCAATCAGTTCTTTCATTAATTCTTTCATAAATTTTTCCTTACTCTATATTTGTCCACTTCGTGTCTGAAGATGAGCTCCCTCATCCCTCATCCCTCATCGCCAAATATTAATCAGAGCTGCGCTCACCCTTGAAGAAGGAAGTTCAGGTCGCCGCCCAGACGAACTTCCGTTCGCCCTCGAGAATTCACGAGCGCGCTGCTTGCAGACCCGCGCAAACCCCAATATTACAACGCAAACGTAGAAACCAGTCTCTGGTTTCTTGGGGTCGTCATACCTCGCTGATCGATCTCCCAAGCTAGAACCCAGGTCTGCCAGGCGGGGTCTGGCGTAAAGGCGGTCTCCTCTGGCACGAAATGTGCTGGTCGTTTCGCTCCTAACGTGGTTATCTCGGACGTTACGCGATCTTCTATCATCGTGAGACGACTTAAGGTGCGAGGAAAGCCACTGAAACGTCGAATCATTCTGCCAGGGAACGACCAGATCCACGGCTTTTACGAGTTTCGTTTCCCGAACAGAGCATCCATTACGAAAAACTACCGTTGGCGTTTGGGGAAGATTCAGAATTGATCCGAAGCGATGCCGACGTATTTATAGACGTATAGACTCATTAAGAAAGTAAACGAGGGAATGAAAATAGCGCGTTTAACACGTTGATCGCAAAAAATGGATGACAGGACTTTTCGTTGAGGAAATAAACAAATTAAATCCATAGGTGAGGCGATAGTAAAAATAAATTTAGATAGGATTCGTGAATTTAGCGAGGTTAAAAAATTAATTACTACAACTAATGTTAAGTTAATCGGTCTTTAATAGTTTCGAAACAAAATATTAATTTTGTAGAATATTTTAGCTTGGCAGCCAACGTGTTAAAGCATTATTAAAGCATATTTATCGTTAGATAAATACAGAATTATCTAAACACATAGTAAGGATACATGACAAAGTATATTAAGACTGGTCGCTGTTGATTCTATTATAATCTGGGAAAAAAAAGACTCGAGAAGAGTTTTCCAGCGTGCAACAACCGACTCGCGGAGAATCGATAACGTCAAACGCGAAGGACAACGCGAAACGTAAAACTGCAACGCCAATTCCGCGGATGCAAATTCCCCTGGCCTAATTCTCGCGATTTTCTCTGACCTCATTCCAGCGGCGCATGTAGGCCAGCGTCCCATTTAAACGAAGCGCCGTATTATAATACTGATACCAGCATTAGGAGGCATTTATTTCAATTACGACCACTCGAGATGCTTCATCTTAGTTCTTATCTCCTCCCTTTGTGCATGGAGAATGAAACTATGGTAGGGGAATCGCGACGATACATTTCCATACGTTTCGACCTAATTATTCATGTCAGAAAGAACAGTTCTCTCTAGAATCGCCAGATCACAGTTTTATTTTTGGTTCTCGAGAAATTTTAGAAATTTACATCACGCGCACCTCGCAAAATTCTTATCGCGTTCTACGAAGGCATAAACAGAGCGTTTACGACACGTGCGCGACAATGCACGGCGCATATCTAATTCGATGGTGTGCGCAGCTGGTGGGTACACGAAAAATAAATATATTAAAAGGCATGCACGAACGCTAGGGACCCGGAAGAGGTCGATGTATCGTGCAACGACCCTAGAAAAAACAAAGAATGGCTGTGCAGCTTTGTTGTTCGGTAAAAGCACGCCACGGTTTGCGACCTATTTCACGTATTCTTGGAAACTCGTTATCGTTGCATTATAAATACCAAAACTAGTCTCGAAGTCGTACCTCGGTGAAGGCTCTCGATGGCTGTACAAGTTAATGCTTACGTTCTTCGGAGTCGTTCGAAGAATAATCAACGGTGCAGGCACTGAAATCACCGATCAGCTTTCCTTGAAAAGCGTGCACGTGCAATGCTTTGCGTCATCATCGCCCTCAGGGGGTTGGTAGAGGGGGAGTGTCGCTTACAGGGTGTCGCGTGTTCTGGTTTCGAAACGATTAGCCTTCGATTAACCCCCGACGCGGAACCCGATCTCGGGGTTTGCGATTGGTATCGTCCATCGACACACTTACGCGGATCGAGCACGAAAGGACGGGGAAAGATGGAAGATGGAGGGTTTAAAGTTTAAACGAAGCCCCTCTTAAGACGAGATCCTATTAACGATCGCGTAAACCCTATCTCGCGGCGTTTCTCCTTACACGGGGGCCGAGTAACCCTATCGTGAAAACAACAACCGTGCCCTGTCCGAGGTAATGAACGACGACGACCTGACAAAACGATTCTTCGTTCATGATGGACCGCGTTGATGACGGAGACGTCGTCAGCAAGGGTTGCTTTTCAAACGAAATGGTGGCAAGATCGCGTGCCATTTATTTCTCTATTGCTACAACACCCTGTAAATAATTATAGGGCCAGAGTAACTTTAAATTCTTGATAACCCTGTTAAAATAAAAATATAATGAACATAATACGCATAATAAGTTTTTGGGTTCGTTAACCCTCATTTTACCATAAGAGATTCTCCTAAAGAGATTTTAGATAAAACGTTCCACAGCTTTTAAGGCTGAACACGATTACGATTGAACGTGGCATAGTACTCGCGATAGTTCACAGGAGCTTCGTGGAAGGAGGCATAAGTGAATGAAAGCGACCGTTTCCTAAATTAAAACGCTTCTCGTTGGGGAAACCTTGTTATGAACTTACCGACGCAAACAACCGAACCGCGAAGAACAATGAGCAGACCGTAATAAAATGTTAAACTCTGTTTCCCTACCGTAACGCGCTCCGTTTTAATAATAAACTAGCCCCAACTTGTACACACCGAGGTCTAAACCTACTTTCTCTTAACTGATCCACTTAATCGGACAGCGAGGTATCGAAGTGGTTCAAACTTTACTATAGACAGACTCGAATAAATGCTATAAAAAAGAGTTCAAGACTTAGTATCTATTAGGTTGTCCCCAAAGTTTCTTTCGTGAGTTGCATTCAATTATTTTCTGTGGCAGTGTTTATATAAATAGACAATCTAATCTCTTAGACATTGCTGCTGTAACAGTAATGGAGTGAAATGAATTGTACACAATTTTGTAATGTAATATAAAACATAAAATATTGTGTATGTATTAATTATTAATAAAACGAAAGAAACTTTTGGGACAACCTAATATTATTATTATTTTCATTTAGGTTCCTGGGTAGTTCTGACTCCTGCAAAGTTTTTCTGACATTGGACGAGTGTAGAATCGACGATGAACGAATCGTTGTTTACCATAACGCGATCAGGACTTCGATGGGGATGGTTTAACCCTTTATAGGTCACTGGTACTCGTTACCATTAAGGAAGTGACGGGAATTTTGTATAAAGGGTTGAAAGGATCGCGACGGAATCGCATAAATCGATGGATTTTAAACCCGTGGCATCGATTGGCCCAGTGCGAGGGAAGTAGGCTACCAGCGAACAGGGGAATTCGGCCATGGCTTCTCGTGGGGTGATTTCGTTATGGGGGTAACTGACGTCACTGGCTTGGTGGGGGTTCGTTCGGCCACATCCCCTGGCGCGTAGCAGTGCGACGCTGCTTCCTTGTACGTGAAATCAGGTCGATCGTCGCTATCGAACGCCTCCACTTCCGGTGGGACGTCGTCCCACCGAATATCGTGGCCTTTAGACCACGTTGGCTCGTAAACGCACCTTCACGCGGAAATTAATCAAATTTAGAGTAAAAATAACATTTAATGGGCTCTAACACCAATTGGCAACGATATTTCTGCCGTTCACTGACAAATCGATTAACTCCACTTTTTGAAAAATCGTCAAAGCACTTGGTATAGTCATAACTTTGTATATTTCATCGGATTTCTCAACATTTCGTTCTATGGAGTTAATCGATTTGTGCAATGAACGACTCATTTATCAACCAAATTTAATGATATTCGTTCCATTCATTGCTTGCACACGTCCCGACATTGTTTCGATACATATCTCACAGTTTTCGTTTATGTAAGAATTTTAAATCACTTTGTATTTTTATAAATCATATAAGTCATTGCCAAACTGTGCGCATTTACGTATGCTGGACGATTGGTATGTAAAATATCAACCAAGTATATTTATTACACCACTTCTTTAAACAGTGTGTTTCAAACTTATCTGTCTACGTGAAGAAAACACATATCCGCCCTCTCACCGTTTCAAAAAGTCATATCTTACGTACAAAGAAATCTGAATGGTATCTGTACATCTGTGTTCTGTGTTCTTTTAACACTTCTCTGCACTCTCTGTCTCTGCACTTTATAACTGTATATTTACGCAAGCATCGAGAGCATGTTCGTTTCATTACTCGCGAAGGAACCACGGCTACAGTTTCTCGAAGAGATTAAGCAGATCGCTGCCGACCGTAAGCTCGATGGGAAACGCAGTGTAAGAAAGATTCGCGAAAGAGATATCAAGCTAACTCCTTCTTTCATCCGAAGCGCGCCTCAAAACATTCCCGTTATAATCATACGGCCTGCAGGGGCACGGGAAATTTTTTTTCGTCGGTCTCTCCTTTGTCTAACTAACGTACCATTTACACATGTGCTCGCGGACCCTTGCGGCATCGTCATTAACGACGCCTAACGAGCTGGACCAAGACTCTGGAACAATATCCTCGTGTACACTCTGTATTGTGTGACACCGTGTACAGAAGATACGAGAGTTGCAAGATAGGAAAAGAATGATGACGTCCATGCTACGCAAAAAAAAGAAAAATATAGAAACATGGAAAATAGGAAAAATATGACACCTTCGTCATTGTAATAAGTCACTCTCTGAGATATAAAGCAGGAAGGAGATTTTGGGCACATGTGGACACACGTAGCTCCTTCGTAATGTGGAGTAAGGAAAGAAAAACTAGAGGAACGTTTCTTGAGAAGATTATCTATTCAACGAAAAAAAATAGAAAAGACACTTTTTGAGACATAAAACAAGAGGGAGATTTTAAGCATATGTGGGCACATGTGGGCACATGTATGCACGCGTTCTGAACGTGGATTAACAACGTGGATTAAGAAATGAAAATATAAAGAAACGTTCTGAGGGGAAATTACAACGAGCACAAGAGAACAAGCAGAGTGGAAAATTAGTAGCATAAAGGCCACCTCGTAGTAAAAGATAAAATAATATAAAGTACACCACAGTGGCTACAAGGGAAGTTGCTCGAGTGGAACTAGTGACATTAAAGGAAGGAGGAGAAAGTATGATAAAAGGTGCTCGTCGAGATAAAGTTGAGGAAGCAACGAAACTGGGAAGAAATATCTTAGGAGGACCGTGTTAAAGAAAAGAAGGAAACCATGTGGGGTGGGGAGAGGAAAAGCTTTCCAAAGTCGCGAATCCGAATGGAGCACGTACCGCGATCGAACTTCCGTAGAAATATTGACTTTGCCCACCTGGAAAGGTTTCGTATGCTGTTACCTAGAATATGGCGCGGTGCGCACCCTGAAAAGCTCTTTTCCAGACACCAAATCGTCTTCCACCGGGTAATCGGGCGATTTTCTCCGTTTTAGCCCGCTACCTTTGTTGCTGGCAATCTTATTTCGCCCCTTGCTATTCTACCGAGTAAACAGAGCGAATTTATGCCGGGTGCATCGTAAAGTCTAATACAATCGAGTTCTGGGAGCGAGAATAAGCCAGCTTTCGAGAGCAACTTTTTCCAGACGACTCCTTCCTTTATACCATTATTCGCAACTACATTCCACGCGGCGCGGCAAAGACATTATCGTCATTAAACTAAATCATGTATGGCTACGCGGCTTCCGTTTATTAACTGCGAGCGAAACATATTGGCTTACGCTTGAATTGCTTCGCAATCATTAGTTTCCGTTGGAATGATTCGACATAAAGCAACTCATTACAGTTATGACTAACAAATTATTCGATTACTGCAACATTTTCGGGATAGAATTTTCTGTACAATGAGTGGAAACGTTCCTGTAATCGGAACAGTTGCTATTTTGGGGGAATTTAGCTAGCAATTTCGACATTTTCGTTGGAGAGGGGGGCAGAGACACGCGTATCGATTCAAAGTGCTCGAAACAGCAGAAACAAGCGGTCATTTTGACGGACGTATTTAGGTTTCGCGCAAAGCTACGAGCTTTTCCCTGACGCTGGCTTTCTATCGATCCGCTTATCAGTTTCATGCTTGAAGTAGTCTAACACGGCTCGAGTGTGCAATTATTTCCGCGAAAATGTATTTTTAAGGGTAACGAGTCTACGGGACATTAGCATTTTATGTATTTCTTTTTTTTTAATAGTGAATCTCATTCGTTTCTTTCAGAAACAAAGCATGATGGTGCGACAACTGGAAGAGGAGCTCAGAATGAGGATGCGGGGGCCGAGCGTCGAGATACAACAGCAAATGGAAGTTTTGTATAACGAGAACGAGCATCTGACGCGAGAGATCGCCATACTTCGCGACACGATAAAGGTAAGCGGCTTATTTAAATTTTTCAAGCGCGGATCTCGCGTCTTGCGGGATTTGGAGGAAGTATTCTTCGCGCTTATCCGGCTATCTTTCGTGTAAATGCAACCAGCAACCAGCTATTGCGCAGGAATGGCGCCTGTTTTATTTGGTGTTTGAATAATGCCCGTATAAAGCAGTCTCAAGAATACCGATGCGGAGGTGAATAACTTTTGATACGTAAGTTCGATTTTTATACGCTTCCATGCTTAAATAATCATTCACATTAGCTGTCAATTTCGCGTAAAATCATACGAGGCTTCCATTATCGAGTAAAACATTCTCGAATCATCTACTTTAGAGCACTCGAAGAAGGCATTATAGCTGCTGCAAGACGTCTCTTACGCTCTCGTAGATATCAGTGACGCAATAGATCGCAAGATTTCCCTACGCGAGCAGCCATTACGTTTGATCTATCAATTTACTCGAATCGCATTTTAATTACTATTTCCCTCCCCGTGTTATCTGAAAATCCTTCGTTTCAATGCCGAGAAATTGATCGCGAACGTGCGAGCCCGTGGAGAATAATGGATTTCGCGCGAAGAATGGAGCATCGTTGGCTTTCGTTCAGATTGGAATTCGCTGGAAGAATGGCGTTCACCGGGAGGATCATTATAATCGCGAATAACGGGGATAAAACGCACGAAACGGCGGTAAAAGCGAAGGATCCGGGGTCGAGCCGTGAATTCGAGAACCCCGATCCTCCTTTTCTTTGTATAACCTCGTTCTGTGGCCGCTGAGTTCTATATTTGTTGAGAATTCTCTCCTCCAAAATAATGGTGTAATCGAGTACCAGGCTCGTGTTTAATTATTTTAACTAAACGATACGACTTCACGTTCCAACGAAATGTTGGACGTACAATCGATCTATAATAGTTAAAAAAACAGATATAATAAAGTTGAGGAAATGAAGAGAATTCTGAAATAAAGCTGAAGAAAGAAAGAAATTAGGAGGATACAAAGAAACACATGTGTTAATACTGGATGTACAATCAATCTATAACAGTTAAAGAAAAACAGAGATAATAAAGTTGAGGAAATTAGGAAAATGCAGAAATAAAGCTGAAGAAAGAATGTGTGTCAATCCGTGCACATACCAAGCTCAGAAATAGTATCCAGCTCGTTTCAACGGAAGTAACGTTCTTGAACTTTCAATTCTTGCAGCTATACTCCTGCAATTAGCGAGACACATACAAAAGGCCTGCACTCACAGGGGTGTCGCTTTACAAAAACACTCGAGTCAGATTCTCTGTCATCATTCCCATCATGTGGATCTTCGCTTCTTCGAGGAATGCTTTGACAGGAAGTTTGCCTGTTGGATGGTCCGATTTAACCTTTAAACATGGTTCTGAAAAATAATTAAATCCCCAGCACGAATTACCGTGCTCTGAAGAGGTTGCCCACGCGCCAACGCGCATTCTGCGTCCGAAAGAAGAATTTCGAGCGTGACTGATTAACAAGGCGAGTGTGTAAATCGAGGGACGACGGGGGTATTCGCCTTAATCAACGTTTTGACAGAGAACAAGCGATTTAGCGGGCGATTCGCTCGACTAATCCCTCGGGTGCGGTTTGACGGGCGCTCAGGAAACGCGCAGGAGTCCCGAAACCGAAATAGACAAGAGGTTTAGGTCTTGTTCGAGGTAAACGACCGATTGTCTGCCAACGGTTCGCGATGCTTCCGGAAATCTTGGCAACGGGTATCAGCTACCCGCAATAACTCCGTTAAGTCTGCCACCAGTGGCGCTCAAAGCGATCCCTGCACCCTGGATAACGCTGGATCAATAAACGACGGAACAGCCGCCGTCTTGTTCGCGGGCGAAATTAGATCACGAACAACGAGACGCCTCTTCGACTTTTTTACGAAACGTCCACTCCGGCGGTCCACACTCCTTGGAAAGATTGTTGTATTCTTCGTGTGAAAGTGGTTGGTACTGGTCTTTTTAGGAGGGAAATGTATTATATGGTTAGCGAATAATCTAACAAGTTTGAGCGAATTTCTCTGAAAGTAGAAATTAGCAAATAATTAACCAAGTTACCTAGATTGGCTAGCAGCTTACCCAATAATCAGAGAATCATGGATACAACTGACTTTACGAGAGATAACCATCCTCGACTACTTCCTCTAATCGAGGCTCCATCAGCACAGAAATTAACCACGATTCCCTTCTGGTCTGTTCATCCCACGCACGAAATGGTCGAGAGCGCGATGGACGCCGATTCATCCTTAAAATAAAGTCATTTACCCTTCGGGGAGTAAGCCAGCTGCGAAAGGGACTGATCGAACGCAGACCAGCCAATCTTATCGCGGTGGTCTATCGATCGCGGCGCTCGCTCCAAAAATACCTACGCCACGGACACGAATGGGTCGAAAGTTCAAGAACCCCTTTTCTAAATCCGCCATTCGGCGGGCAACGATCGGAAATTTTGCAGAACAAGTTGACACCGACGTCCACGGCCAAGTCGCGCGGACAGGTCAAACGTGCAACGCACTGGGAGCAACTGGTCGCCTTTGGCCACTCGCCAAATTATGCAGTCGCTTTCTGGCTACGTTCCCCGCAGCCTTTATTATCAAATTCAGCGATCGTGGCCTGGGTCCATCGGCAACGGCCAGCGTTTCCTCGCGTGACGAGCCACCGTCTCGTTCGTGTCTCTAATCCGACCATCGAGGGGGTGTTTTTCTGGAAACGTTGGCCAAAAGTCGATTGAGAACATTTTCTCCAACTATAGAGTTTTGGTTCCGATCCTTTTCATGTTGACGTCCTACGTGACCTCGCATGATATTTATGTGTGAAATTCTTGGAAAGAAATATTTAAAACCCTCTTTACTTAGTATGCCTCACCTGAAAATATTATAAAAATTCATATGTTAGCACGAGCACAAAAATATTTTCACCAATCCACACCTCATTCTTGTCTTGGAAGAATATTACAATTTTAATTATAATAATGCTTCCCATCACCACCAAACAGAAAACGTGACGAAATATCATAAAACCTCACAATTACAGCGTTCCTACGGTATGTCAGAAGACCAAACCCTACCTGAAGAGGTTCAAAGCACCCAGATTCAATTAAAGCTCGCATCGAACTACGATCACCTAACATTTACTTCGATTTTCCATGAATTAACGATACTTTTCGAGGAATAATTCCCTTTTGGCAAGGTTTATTAATACGTTCAAAGACGATTGTCTTTGTGATTTCACGAAGGACAGGGTAGAAGAGGGAAGGAAGGAGCTGGAGCGCGAATTGTTTCGCTGGAAAATGCTCGATTCGTGTTACGTTCGCTGGGAAGATAGTGCCGGTGCTTGACACCCGTGTAACGAATTTAGACCGCTCCTTTGACGACGGCAACGCAATTAGTACGGAATTAGACACCCGCTGGCCACCCCTTTACCTTTTATAACTAACACCGTCACAGGAAAAGCGTAGTCGTTCTCCCTCCCACGCAAACTATCCAGCGCCGTTCTCCGTTAACCCTCTTAATCCTTTCCGTTTTCCTCTCAATTTTCCACAAACACATTTCACACGACGAGTGAAATTGTTGCGTCGGCGAACAATTTCCCGCGGGATAAATAAAGGATGTTTATTCAACTCCGAGAACCTCTTCAGGAGTCCTCTACATCTCTAACACTGAAACTACCGAGCAAGATAATTGGACTTGAATTGAAAAATCTTCAAGTTTCACCGTTCCAAAAGTTACCCCTTTCTTTGGTATCTCAGTGGCGAGGGCAAATGGCCGCAGAAAGTGAGGTTTCTTTCCAATTATATAAACGGAACATTAATAAAAATTTTGCGAGTCTCCCTTTGCATGAATTAATTAGAAAGCGTCTTTTTGTTGCAGGAGCTGGAATTGAGAATAGAAACGCAGAAGCAGACGCTGCAAGCTCGCGATGAAAGCATCAAGAAGCTCCTCGAGATGCTCCAAAACAAGGGAATGGGTGAGGCATTCCGTTAAAATATTTCCTCCCTTACACAAACGCTGTCATTTTGTCAACGAACGTGTTCGTACTACATTTAACCGATTTTGTCAAAGCAGAGCTGAAGTGAACGGGAAATGTTTGTTGTTAACAATATTCAACGTAAGTTCATAGACGAGAGAACAATTGCGAAAAAATGAAACTGTAGCTTCAATTTTCAATATCGATTACATTTAGATTGCAGTTTTCACGACAGATTTTTAGGGCGATTCGATTATTAATAATTTTATTGAAAAAAGAACTCTTGGCAATAGTATCTATTAAATGTACTTTCATATTTTTACATCTACGACGGTTCTGAGATTAGTATCGAAGAAGTACTTTTGATTATGTTAACTAAACTTTAATTGTATTTCATTTCAGTTCTCTTTAAGTCATGATCATTGAAGTGTCTCATCCCTTAGCGACAGGACCTATCGTCCTGAATCGATTCTCCATCGAACTACGCTTCATTCTAGGAATATCGACTAGCAATCCCCCTGTACTATACGTAGTAAAATAGCAACAGAAAATGTTTGTTTCATTAGCAGCGTCATTCGACGAAGTTCAAACCAAGCAAATCCCAGAAATCATGATTAGTTTAGCACGCAACATCTTGACCATTACGATCCATCAATAACGAACGAATTAACGACGACAAAGGAAATCAATTTTTTATTTAATCAATCGAAGCACCGAAACGCACACTATTTTCTGGGTCACCCCAATACCACAAGCTGTCAGAGGTAAAATCGCCGAGTGCGGAAAGAGAGAAGCGTGAATTTTTCACCAAGAAATTTAATCGACGGGTCATTGAAGCGTCGTAGATTCATCGAAACGTTGAAATTCGCGATTAGGAACGAATTTTCGAGCATTTCGTTCCCTTCCCTCTGAAAGAGGACGTTTTTTCAGCGTCGAAACTCACCACCGTGGACCCCGAAGGTGAATTAATCTCCCCGGTTGAATCCAGTCGCCTCGACAAAACAAAACGCCCCTGGCACTCGGACCATCTCAGCCAGCTTAATTTGCATAAACGTGCGCGCACTTTGTCGAGACGCGCACAAAGTGGCCTCGGTCGTTTTTTTCACGCTAAGGGAAACGTTAATTTGGAACATCGCCGAAGACCGAATACAGAAATAAACAATTCTACGCGAATCTGTGGACGATGTTGCCTGACTTTACTTTACGAAGGCGAACCAATATGGCCGCGAAGCTTATTGTCCGACTTCTTTGATGTGATAGAGTTCCTATCTTTGTTTACTGCATTCTTACGAAACGGATTTTTAACTTTAGATGGATTCCCAGTGAAATACTAAGATTTCGGCAGCTAACTGCGACACTGAATCTAAATCTGGAGGTTAGTATTTAATCAATCGTTTACTTATTTAAAAAGAAGGATTCATAAAAGAGATCGCGAGGAAAAATTAATGAAAATCGACGCGACTGGAACAATCAGAGATTAATAAAATTCTGGTGGTGAGTTTTGCGCGGAGATATGGTCAAAATTTTCATGTAGCCAATGAAAGATAAAAATTCCAATTCGAATACAAGTTCATACGGACACCGGTCCAATAGACGTCGCAAACTGAATTGCTATACCTCGTTCGCACTCGTTATCCGTTCTTGGATGAGAATTTGTGCCCGTATCTCTGGTTTGGTACGAGTTTAAGCAGCGCTCCCCGCGTTCAGCTCGGCCGGCGTTCTCCATTTCCGCGAAATTGCACACAGCGAGACAGGAACTATTTCTCGGAGTAATAATCGTAAAGAGGATACATACGGAACGACGAGAAGCGGAACACGCTCGTGGTTTTCGTCGAATTTTCCCCGGTCCTCAGCAAAATTTTCGAGCGTAATATCGTGGCGGGTTCTTGTCTCGAAAACGTCCCTGAACACAATTGTAAATTACCTGACGAGGAGCGTCCCGCGACGACGACACGAAAACGGAAACAGTACAGCAGCCACGGAAGAGGCACGTATAAACGGTCGCTAAACAAAAAAAAAAAATAAATAAAAAAAGTCCCTTCTTCACGAATAGCACATTTCTGTAACTTCATCGAGCGAAAGCATCATTCTCCCCACTCGATCGAAATGGGACCGTGCGAGAAATAACATTGATATTGAAATCGTAAAACGCAGACAGAGACCGTCCGAAACTCTGGACACCGAGCAGACCCCCCAAGAGCTTCTCGTTGCTTTCTGCTGTTCCAGGAAAAGAGGAGGAAAGGATCATGTTCCAGCAGATGCAGTCGATGGCCCAGAAGCAGGTCCTTAAGCTATTTCTACCCATGTCGGCATATTCATAAACATATATACCTATATATATATATATATATATTATATATTATATATTATATATTATATATATATATATAAAATATATTATATATTATATATTATATATATATATATAAAATATATTATATATATATATATAAAAAGAAATATTATTGCTATTACTACTATTCTCAATCAATCAATCTATTTATCTATATATATATACGTATATCACTATCACTTGATCGACGATTGTGTCACGCTCATCAACGTATATGTACATACATCATGATATCGTTCGGCTGGGAGAGAACGGTACACGCATCTGTCTACAAGCGCACGCGCGTACAGAGATGCGCGTACACCCTAAGCGCGCGCATAAGCATATACCGGGATCAACATATATATATATAAATCTCTTTTTTTTCTCTCGATCGCTGCCCCCCCCTGCCCTCCGTACCGTTGTTGCGTAGTAGTTATTGCTTGCAAAGTAGAAGTGTTATTGCGCTGCCAGCGGCTTTCAGTCTCTTGTCCCGCGTCGTTTCACGCTTCAAGCCCCCTCTCCCTTGCGTGATCACGCCCGTGTAATCACACGCCATGGTGCGCGGCCGCAGAAAGGGAAAATACGTGTCGTCTTCGAGGGAAACGAGCCGTCGCTCTCGGAGGACGGTTTACTTCCTAACCGGGAGGACGCGTCGCGACGCCTCGTCGCGAGCTGACGTCTTCGAGATCGACTGATTTTTTAGAAATTTAAGAATCGGAGATATCGAAGGTGTCGAAGATATTTGGGGGTACATTAGGTAGGCAGGAAGGTGTTATGGTTGATACGGAGTATCGAAAGGGAGAAGTGTAGGAGCTTGGGGATGCGAGGATGCTAGGAAGTATAGTACTGGATCGTTGTAATGTAATAAAGCTTGAGAAGTCTAAAGCTTCGGATACGCGGAAATTCGGGAAAAGGCGCTGTTACGTGATGTGTGTATTGCCACGTTATGTAGTACTTCGTGAGCACTCCAAAGCGAAGTTGTTATGGTTCATACAGAGTATTGAAAGGGAGAAGTGTAGGAGCTTGAGGATGCTAGGAAATGTAGTACTGGATGGTTGTAATGTAATAAAGCTTGAGAAGTCTAAAGCTTCAGATACGCGGAAATTCGGGAATAGGCGGTGTTGCGTGATGTGTGTATTGCCATGTTATGTAGTACTTCGTAAGCACTCCGAAGCTCTGATACTTCTCACTTAGTCGATTAGGTTGTCCCAAATCTTTTTTTCGTGACTTGCACTCATTTATTTTGTGTGGCCGTGTTTATATAAATAGACAACCTAATTTCTTAGATGTTAATGTCGTAACAGTAACAGAATAAATGAATCGTACGCGATTCAGTGATGTAACATTAGATATAAAATATTGCGTACGTATTACTTATTAATGAAATGAAAGAAAGTTTTTGGACAACTTACCTACTATATTTAGTACTAACTAGAATTGCTCGATATCGGTATCTGAACGAAAACGTGGTACTCTGCGCGAAAGATGTAACCCTTCGAAATCCTAGTTACCGATCTCGATGACGTCGCTTGCGGACGAGGCTCGCGAGGGTCCCCAGGCCGCGAACGCACGAATTCTCGCACGAGCAAATGTTCTTTTGGGGTCAGTTCCTTCCCCGAGAAAGCGACAAAACACGGACACACGTACAAGGTACGGTATATACTTGAGAAGACTCGCACGAGCTGCGATCCGGCACCGTTTGTGTAACGTACCCTCTCGCGATCTCCTCTCTCGTGAACGTCGGCGATTCTCCCAATTTCGTCCCTCCTCAAGGGGGAACAATCGTTCGAGACAATCGGCAACCTGCCACCCCCTCAACCCTCGGGTATTCCAGGCCCGCGACGCCACGGGTTCTGCGGAAAGAGTCACGTTCAAACACGAACAACACACGATCAGAGTTATACAGACAGACACATGTGCACACTGACACCGTCCTGTTTGTTATGCTGGGTGACTGCTCGAAAATTTCACTATTGACAGTCGTTGTCCGAGGGCAAAAGTCTCTGGCGCGCCAGGAATGGGCAAAATTTTATTTGGAAGTGTACGGAAAAATGTTTTGCATTCGCGGGAAGTACTTATTCGTAGAGGAAATCAGGTGTTTAAAGTTCCATTTAGTGATTCAGACATTTAGTGTTTATCAAAGAAGATTGTCTAAATGAAATGACAGGCTTGATGTTTCCAAATAAAGTCATTATAGATACATAC
>NC_071978.1:12077715-12175056 GCF_026283585.1 Hylaeus volcanicus | reverse complement strand
GACTGACCGTAAATATTTGAAGCACTAGAATTCGTATCAAGATGAAAATTTTGCTCGTCCTTGTAGAATTATGGTTCTTTCACAGAGACGTGTATGTGTGTCGAGACAACTGGCAGCATGAGGCCACCGACACTTGTCCGTGTGAAAGATCTTTTTGTCTGATAGCGACTGTTGATAGTAAAACTGTCGAGTTGACACCTGAGCATTAGGCACTCGTATCGCCGCGACCACCAGCACGCCTACGCACACTAAACTCCTGTCCGTCACTCGCGCGGTCGCCAGCGTGCTCGTGCGCGCGCGTGTCCCTTTCTTTTCACGTGGAGAACGTCCATAAGCTCCTGAAAAAATTAAAATAACGTAGGAAGAGGAAGGGGGAGAGGTAATCTATTGCCACACTGTTTGGAAACTTTCCGCGTAGCAAAATTAAAAACATATTCCTTCGAAGCCCTCCAAGCAAAGTTCTCTGAAACAACCAATTCGTTGAATTCTACATCAATCTCTCCAAGATGGTGCTTTAGAGACTTAAATCCTGAAGAAAGTTCTTTAAAAAATGGATCGATTTTCTTTTCGAAGCTGCCAGATTGCCCCTCAAGGGAATGGAAAGGAAAAACAAACGTTCGAATTTATGTTCTCGGCGAACCGCGTGGACTTTCGCATCGAAGACAATCCCGGATTGCTTGCGGGGGCGTTTATTCTCTGATGCATTTTCATCGTTCTGTTCGTACCATCTGGAGCACCTTCCTTCTTATCAAGCTGAAAGTGCACCGGAGAGCGTGAAACGAGCCGCATTCATCTGAGTCGAATCCGCGGGTAACGTTTAACAGCGGAAAATACTGTCCTCGAGGCTGAAACAAATTACAGGAAACCTCTCTCGTTTTCCGAGGTCAAAATTTAAACGTTATCGCGTCTGGCGATGGAACGAGCGTTGAAAAAGACACATAAAGGCTAAACGTTATTCTGAGAAAGAAGCATAACTGGTTAGGAAAGTAACAGAAACATTCTTTTCGCGATCTGAGGAGAGTAACGTTGAAGAAAAGAAACCTAACACGTTGAGAAGGCAATAGAAACCCTCTCCATTTCCTGGCTGGAAGTCATAATTGCACGATGTAAATGATTATTGAAAATGGATGTCTCGAACGCGAGCTTTTGGACGTGTTCCATCAGTGTCACAGCAGTGCTTATTCTCGTAGCATTATACTGTCGCTGTCCCGCTACCACAGTCACATAGAAAATATTTATATCGTTACTGTGGTTACTATTCCATGAGCACCGCCGCCACCATGTTCGCATACCTCACGTAATTCGTGTTAGAACAGTCGTAGTCGTTCCCCAAAGTCGTTCACGTTTGTAGCTCTACCCCGTTTAGCCTGAACGCGGATGCGACATCGCCCTGGAAAATCCTCTAACACGTTTCCGGTGGTTTCAGCGCGTTCTGGTTGAGGCTGACCTCGCCAGTGGGGTGAAACCATCCCCCTGACCTGGCAGTGACGTTTTCGTCGCTTAACGCGAGAGATAAAATGAAAGTTTCCGATGTAAATTCGACGCCTCGACTCTTAACTCGATTCCGTGGTTGGGAGCACCGACGTATAGGTAACGCTGGGTCGATGAGAACTATGTTTCCGGAGTAGATTCGCGAGTTTCGAGATGTATCATTTGTAAAGAGTGAATATTGTTTGATTTGGGAAATATTGAAGATTAAATACTGCTTGGACTTTGCTAATTTCCGTGGTGTAGGGTGAAAGTATTGGCAGAATTATACATGTATATTTAGTAATACAGTCAGTCCTGTAAGTGTTCGTACCCTCTATTGAGAAGAAATTTGTCTAAATTAAATGATAGGTTTGGCGTTTCCAAATCAATGGTTTAAAATTATAAATATGTACACGAATAAACTTTACACACATATACATTTATAACGAAAAATTTATTTGGAAACATCACATCTGTCATTCAATTTAAACAAACTTCTTCATCAATAAATGTAGAAGATAGAATTCTCATGAGACTGACTGTATGTTATAGTTTGGAGTAATAATAAAAATAATAGGAACTTTATATGAAAGGTTAAAGAATCAACATTGTATCGATTAGAATATAGACTGTATCCATATAGTGGCTGAAACGCACCCTAAAAAGTATGCCGTGCCAATATTTTCGTTCGACACTGTTGAAAGATCTGTTTCAAGAGACGGAAGCGTCTGGGATGAAATTTCACCCTGAATTTATGCTGAACGCTTTGGTTTCGATAAATTTGCTCGATCGATTGCTTTACGATCATGTTTCGAATGGAATTTAATATCGCGGCTTGACATCCCACTAGTCTATGAAACTTTAGGCGTACACTAGTAATTAATCCGGTCTATGTTTCGGGGTACTTAGTATAGTTATAATTATAACAAACACGGCAGGATTTAATTGGACAAATGAAGTTGATACATTTACAATTCAATCGAATTTCCAATCTTTTAATAACCATTGCGAACAAAGATATTACAAACAATTCTTTTATTCTAAAGTCACGCGGTTCAAGAATATTCAGCGTTATTTAATGAATGCGGAAAAATTATTTTGTACTCTGACTTTGTAAATAACAGTCCATAGTTGGAGCATTCGAAATTAGTAGAATATCCCGTCACTAGTCAGCCCCGCCAGACAGTAGAGTAAACACGCAATAGACGCGCCTGAAAATCAGTAGAATCAGCCGACCACCTCGCAACTAGTCAGATCACTAACTCAGTAGAGTATTCCACGTACGTTTCACGGTCGAACGAGTGGCATGCGTTTGCAGTGGACCAGACAAATCTTAATAAACGTCCTCCATCGGATAGGGTAGAAAGGAATCGATAGAGTACTTCTACAATACCGATGCACGTGATCCAATGATATACCTCATTAGTATTCATACCAGACGATCAGTAGAAACTCCCCTCAACAGTCAGCCACGCTTCTACCAGAAAACAGGCCAGACTACGATGTTAATCACAACAAATTCAAGGCGGATTTCCTCGGGCAGGAAGGCATTTTCATTCATTCCAGCACGTAGACGACGAACGAACCGAACAAATTAGACATGGAAAACGGCTGTAGCGCAAACAATCGAAGCAACGACGCGATATCCTGTACCGAATACGAAAACGACTCGCATTCGAAGGGCCAGGGCGACGTCGCATCCGTCTCGACACGAACGAACTCCCTGCATCTTCGTGTATGTGCCTGTGTCAGATCTAGGATTTAGGTGAAGTCTACGTGGCTTGAGCGGCATTCACAGATTAGAGGGGGAACAATCGCACGATAGTGGACAGAGAATCATCGTATTGTATGGAAAACGAAAGATCAGTCTTGAGCAGAAGATTGACTAAAAATTGTCGAATTGCCACTGTCAGAGCTCGCTCAGACTGTCTATCTTCCCTTGCACGAGCGACTAATGATCAATTGATTATCAATAATCGTAATTAATGATACTTGAACAAGTAGTCACGAGTAATGATTCATGGTCCTACGCTATAAACTCTGTAGAATTACTTATAATTCCAGAGAACAAATGAAGTTCATGATTATTATCTAATCCAACATTTACGAGACATTATTACACGAGCTATTACTTTGATATGGGACCGATTCTCTTCCCACAACTACGAAGCCTCTATCCTCGTGCAACGAATACGTGACAGTCTGACCGAGGTACACTGATCTGCACGAGCCTGATCTTTTCATCTCCCTAACTCGAAGGGGTCCACTCGGTACGAGCCGGACAGAGCGCGCGTCGACCGATACCCGACGTGTTTCTCATCGTCACTTTTCTTATTCTTTCTTTCTCTCTACTTTCTTGCACCGGAAGCGTGCATCAAGCCACCGTGCACCCTTCCCCTCCGTCGACGGAGCCATGTCTCGAGCTTCGAGGGCGAGACATCGAACGATGATCGAACACTGCACCAGCACCCCAGGCCTGTCTCGTCACCCGGAATTTTTTCTCAATTCAATTGCACCCGCTCACGCTCAGGGTCTTGATTTACACCCCCCTCCAGCCACCCTAAACGACGAACGATCCAACCGATTTCCCATCGACCACTGACATACTTCATCCACGGGGAAACCGCGAAATTGCGACTTTTCAAATTCCGCACGCGACACGATAACGATATTCCGTTCACGAACGGAACGTCTGGCATGGACTCTCATGCGAAATAGAACAGCTACTGCTACGTGGCACGGAGAATCATTGATTCTCCCATCGTTTCAGGCTGAGGCTTTTATTTTGCTCGTGGATTTTGTTCCGCTTAGGTCCTTTCGAGCGATTCTCTGCTTATTTTTTGACGAGGTGCGTCATTGTTTCAATTGGACAATTATTTTCTATCGGCTAAAGGAATCGAGGAGGTTTTCTTTGTTTTAATGATTTGATTCTGTGATTATCTTCGTAGGTAACATTGATCGATACGATACTGGTACTACGTATTATAATTGCCTCAAGGAAAACAGGGATGTAATTTCTATCGTAGCCTAGGAGGATATTCTTTTACCAGTGCATGCTTTTTAGCTCTTTCCTTTGTTTCCATTAAAAACGATCGTTTCTATTGCTCGTGGTCCAAGGTATCCGTGATTAACTGACCCCCGGTGGCCTAGCTCGACCACGAATCGAGATCGAAACGCGCGATTCGCGGAGGAAATCGACGCGCGAGATGCCAATGAAGTATGTCAAAGCGTGTCCGTATCCTTGACAAAGCATGCGACAGGACTCGGTCTCCTAGAAACGGGATACGCAAGTGCACAGAGTTTTCCTTCGTCTGAATCGGCTCTAAGAAACCCCCTCCCCCTCTCCGTTTCTGTCTTTATTTCTCTGTCTGCCTCTTACTCTTCTTCTGCCTTTCTCTTTGCACCCTGCGGATCGAAACGACGACAATACGAGACGTCGACGAGGACTTCCGGATATCGGACGGCTGATCGGGGAGAGTACATGAGAATACACATCGGAAAAAAATTCACAGCAAAAAAATAAAACATACGTCATGGATAACCGTACGGAATATGCGGTGATGTATAACGAGCCCGGATAACAATACAAAACAAAAAAAAATATATATATATATAACAGAAAGAACAAAAATGTGCTGCGATTGGAATGCGTGGAATGAGCTGCTTTGGATGTGTAGGTGATAAGACGTTTAGCAACCCCCAACTTGGGGAGATACCACGCCCGCATCCGCCCCCTTCGTCACTCACCTCAGTTCTAACAACAACTACTACAACAACCACGTACATGAATATATCAGCCATCATCGCGATCGTCACGACCACCTGCCATGAAAACCATCATATGAATCATCAACAACATCCGAAACACCATCATCACCAAATATCACCACCGGTTTCAAAGCCTCCACCGACATACTCCGCAATTAGTGGCCGAAGACATGCACGTGACCTCTTCCCCCGATCCAGGCCCCGTCAGGGAGGAACCAACAGGTACACTGATCACACGTTAATCTCGATTCCATCCAAGGGAAACATACTTACACTATCCTGGACCCCTATCCCTTCTACCTCCATTTCCCATATTGAACAACGCGTACGCTGATCGAGTCGTTTTTGGATGAAGTGACCGTCGATGCTCTCTACTAACTCATCTACGTTTCTTTGCGTCAGCCACTCAAGGAATTTCGCGCAATCGGACGGTTCGAGTGCCGTTTGGCGCTGGGAGGGTTGAGTGGAAGGGTTGAGTGGAAGGGGATGGAACAGTTGGTAACGTGGAACAGTTTGTGGATAAGGCAGGTCGACCTGTGGGTAGTGCAGAGCACTCGGTCGATAAAGTTATTTCTGAAAAGTTTTGAAATTTTTATTATTGAAACACCTGCGAATAATATAGAGTGAAATTGAACGGTTCATATGTGTAACTGATGATCAAAGTACCATAATGATATATCATGGTATTTACTTTATCGATTGGCGAGCATTTGTTTCTGAAAATAAATGGTTCTTCTTCAGCGCCAAACAGCCATCGTCTGATCGAAAAATCGTGTCGACGACCTCGACGAGTCCCCTTGCGCGAAATTTATAGTCTTCATCAATTACTATGTCGCACCTTTGATTGATAACGACGCGTATACGTACATATTACGTGCGCGTGTATACGTTGTGCGTATACGCCTGCTGGAGGTCGTGCCCTCGGGAATGCAACGGTATGTATGCCATATAATGGCGGAACTCGAGTCAAAAGTCACGCCTGGCCCCGAAACGCGACGTGTCGATTGCGTATTTCACTCGATGGTGGATCGTTGCAAAATTCACTCCATCGAAATCGCGATCTTGCGTACTTTAATAAACCTCCGCAGAGTGATAAATGTAAATTTATAAAGTCCCACTTTCATATTGAATTCTTGTTTCAAAATGAACGTAACGAGCGTAAATAAATTCAGAGACTCTGTAACGTATGCAATGGACGCGTAGTCGCTGATGTCGTGGCCAGATCTAAAACGACATTTCCTCTAAACTCGACTATCGACTTTGGAGATCTGTTGCTCACACGGTCGCGATGGCTTTGAATTGGTCTGATCTGATTAGCCGAGACGATTCGAAATCAATGCGCGTTCACCGCTTTCGCCGTGCTCCACCGAGACTAGGTCGTCAATCACTACGAAGATGGATTGTTGACGTGATGCTGTGAACAGGATCACGTAAACCATCCGCGGATGACAGGGTTCGCTTGAAGAGTACCTGGATTCATTGTAAAACGAAGCGACAGTGATGGAATACTGAGAAGATTCATGGGTCCATTAAAATATCTAGAAACTTGAGAAGATTCCTAACACTAAAAGGGCTGCGAGAGTCCTTAGATCACGTAAAGATTCATTGATAATAACGACATAGAAATAACATAGACATAACAGATAATTATAATAATACAGTAAATTTTTTTGCAAGATTATTATTTATGTGAACGAATTTTGTATTCAATTCATATCTGACCTAACTTCAGACGCAGGGGAATAATAGGAAATAGGAGAAAATTGGTTAGAAAGTTCCATACAAGAAATCCACGTACTCCTGTTACACCTTTGTCGACTCTTGACATAGAATTTGAGAATAACATGATTGAAAACTCCGAGGAGAAAGAGATGAACGTATGTCAGCTTGGAAGCTGAAGAATAGGAAACAGCATGGGGCCGTGCGAGACTTTTGATTCGTCCCGTAAGAGATACATTTTCCTACGATCATTTTCTTTGATGTGCAAGTTCATTCTTCACGTTACGCGTACGCTGGCTGAGTCCACAAATGGGTCACAAAATGTTTTGTTAACTTCGTGGAACGTCTGTTGAAAAACTGAAGCTTCATTTGTTGGGACGGTTGTTATTTATAGATATCCGTTGACGTTGGTTGAAGGAGTTTGATGACATTTGACGACTAGTTATGCTTCAAGGAGTCGTACTTTAATTGCAACCTGTACTCATTTCTCTTTAATTACTCTTTAATTGAGGTCTGCTGACCTTCGCAGAGTCTGTTTGAATTATTTATAATTTTTGAACATGATTCCATTCAAGATTAAAGTTGTATTAAAGATTCTGTTAAAATGTATTATAGTTCACACAACATTCTGGGTTCTGTTCAACTCAGTCCGTGTACGTTCACATACACGAATGAATGATTACTCTTAAATTTGTATATTTTTCCATAATGCGGAATGTGTTTGTCCTGTTTACGTCACACGTACATAAGTCTATTTATGATTATACAGAGCGTCTTGTTCATCCTGAGGGCAATCGATACTCTGTTGTTATTGCAGATATGAAAAACGACTAAGGAGAAAGTGCACGAGTCCAACAAGGTTATTTTATACAGCGTTAATTGTCGCTAAATAGCACAAATCCTTTGCTTTGAATTTCGAGATCAACTTGAAGCTATTAGGACCTTATTTATTGCAAGAAAACGTACAAGACTCGTTCGAGTATTAACTATAATACCACGTAATAACAGAACTTAACAGTACTGCACTAAAAATATCGATAACTTTGGAATCAATTCTTTCTTCTCAAACGATACAGTTTCTCCTAAGTCAAGTTCTCGTACCTTCAACATCAGCAGATATACTCGACCCCTCTCGAACAAGACACTCTGTATACACAAAGTGCACCACTTTCATTTCAATATTGTACATTAATATTAATCTGTTTAATTTTCTGTTGACTTGATATCATCTCCGCTGTGAATCACTGAATGTTTTAACCGCCCAGTTATATATATACTCTCTCTTCTCGTTCTTGTACGTCTCAGACACGTTCTTGCCCATCACGACTTACTACCACTATCACGGCCAATCGTCGTAATCGATGCACGAGCAGCGGGACGGTCCGAAAGTCGTCAAGTCGCGTCAAGGGGAGCCGATCCCAGGCCCAAGGGAGGACTTTGCGACTGTTTGGCACCGACCTGATGCGACATGCGATAATACGACGAAGTTCTCCTCGCGTAATCTACTGTCTTATCCTCTACCGTTTATACCTCTTGAGTTTTACCCTGACACGGGTGGTCGCAGACCGTGCTCAACGTCCACGGACGCCATTTTACGACTGCTAGATGCGTCGAGGAATTCGGGACCAGTCCTTTAACGTTGGTACACTGCCTTGATATATTTCATTCTGGAGAGTTTAAATTCTAAATGTTACAGAGTTCTGGGATTCGAGAATTTTAATAAGTCTGGCGTTGAATTTATTTATTGTGATTTGTGTTGAGAAAGTTGGGAACAGTGGTCTGCTGCAGACAGATTGTAAAAAACTTTCATTACCAGTTTCTACTATTGTTTCTTATCATCGATTCTGACCACTGATATCAAGCCTCTGTTAAATTTAGCATAAATTCAAACACTTAACTCTTTGCACTCTGAATTATATTTCAATTTCGTAACCAGTAGCTCCCAACGCTTTTCAACTTTTTATTGGAAATTTACTTTAACTACAAAATAAGACAATTTAAATAAATGAAGGAAGAAACAAAGTCACTTAAATACCAGTTTTATTCTCACTTTTGTTGAATTTTGTAATTTTCAAGTGTACGATAACACTTGAAACGATTTCCTTCCCTACTGATTTGGACATGAAAAGATGTCGATCGGGACTCGACATAAGAGTGCAAAGGGTTGAAGTTAGCTTGAGAAGCTCTGCGAGGAGAACTGGTCACCCGATATCCCCCTAAAGTTGAACCTAACATTCCTTTAACGAAACTAGCGTCAAACTCGTGGTTATCGTCTTAGATACCGAACTGCTATTACAATCTCTCTCGAAATTTATCGGGGTATTCCTAGCATGGTCCGCGACCACCTTTAGGACTCATCGTACACACAGCCCTCACCCACACTCGCCGAAATGCGTATCCACGAATCGTCGTGTACCGAAAGCTCACTTACCAATCTCACCGTAGCCACCACGATATCCAATCATGCGTCTCCATCGACCTCAGCACGTAATCACAAGCTCGTCTCGTGCCCGTCACGGCCCGAGATCGTTCGCCATCTTCATCGCACCGAGCGCCTCTAAGACGTTCACCTCGACGAGTCGTGGATACGCATTGATAACGTGAATCATCTTGTCCATGCGACGTGGCCGCGTTTCGAGCCGTATTCCATTCGGAAGCCACGAAAAGAGATCACGCGTAAAAACAAAAAAACAAAAGAGTACCTTTGGCACTGTAAATCGCTCGAATCGAGGCTGTTCCGATGCCTCGCGACAGGAGGGAGGATAGGCGAAAACGAAGGCAAAAAAAAAACGGAAAAAAAATATATATATATAAATAGAAGTAAATAAGGTAAATCGTCGTCGAAACGCCGCGCGCAGAAATATGGACAACGATGTCGGCCGTACGTCGCGGTGGGCGAAAGAACTGCGGCGGCGCCCGGCGTCCGCAAGAGGATCGTTTTGTTTTCTGCCGTGGAAAATCGGCATGGGAAAACAGCGTCGATGGCTCGGCTCGTTAATCGAGACACAGAGGAGCCTCGAGAGCTCGTAGAGCGACCTTGCGATCGCGGAGAGAATTATTTCGAGTATCGCTGTGGTCCTTGACGATCGTGGATGTCATCGGTGATCGGTGGTGCTTGAGAGAAGCGTCAGAGTCCCATACGAGATCGTTCTTGTCGTCGATGACGCGTGAGACGAGCGAAATTACACGAAAAAAAAGTAAAAGAATATCAATCGAGAGAACGCCTCGGGATACAGCACGCGGTCATTGGGAGGAGAGCAAAGATTCGATCGGCTGGATGTGTCGAAGGAGGAAGGAAGCTCGGCGGAACGTCGCTTTTCTTTCGTCAACCGGGACGGTGCCACTTCCGCTACCTCGAGACTGTCCCGTGCGGAACCGAAATCACTTTTTTATGGTCCAGCTTTTTTCTATACGCTCCACTGCACGCGATGGTAGTATGGTTCTCGGTGTGGCGTTCGAGAAACTTAGACGTTTCGATTAGTATCGTCACGTTGACTGCCCGGATACTCCTGAAATATTCGACGGGGATAAAATTAGATTGGATACCTGATACTTTATTAACATCGTTTAAATTTATTCGGATTCGTTTTAACACCAGCGGTAGATATTTAAAGGTCTTGGCACCCATGCGTGGGTGTCGTGGCGGTCAACGTGTTATAGTGGTTATTATATTGGCTGAAGGATGTGCGCTGGACCCTTTGAGTGCTGGACACACTCAGCCGAAGAACTCAGCTGGCGTACCTAGTGGTCGCCATCACTGGAAATACTTTTTTGGACTCTGTTAAAGACAATGCAAAATTAATGCAAAAAACTTATTATTGAATGAATCTAAATAGTCGAACTCGATAAATATAATAAAAGATATGGAACAGTTTGAACCTATTTTAGACAACGAAATTTTTCACTAGAATATTATAGCATGGCATTGCAGAAATCATTCTCTGCAAAACAGACTCTTATTTTTTTCGTCGTTCAGAGCGCTCAACGGGTTAACCACATAGTAAGAAAAGCATTTTCTTATCCTGTGCTAGCTTTTACGTAATAGAGACGAGGATAGGTGCTTAGCCGTCAATAGAAGCTGCGATTGCAATTAGAAGATGTTAACGAATCAGTGTCGTAGTTGTTTTGAATTGAAATTACTCGTTACTTGACTCAGCTGGAGTGACAGACGAGAAATGCTAAAGAAATTCGAATAATCACTCAAAGGATCGCACTCGAGTATTTAAAGTAGTTCCTTTAGTTGACAGAAGATGCCCATCCCATTAGCTAACGGTAACCTGGTAGTCGTCGGAAACTAGTCACGCGAAGATCTATCGTCGATCCTATCGTCGATCATCGGCGTTAATCGACGTTGTGGACAATCTTACGATGGGCGTCGGAGTCAAGAAACTTTTTACCATTGTTGGCAACTCTGTGTGTAGGTCCGTCGACTATAAACGAGTAAAAAAGAATCGACAGCTGCTCCTTTCTCGTGCTTCCCGGTTGCAAACTAAAAGACAAAAAAAAAAAGAAAGAACCCAGCAGAAAAAACGAAAGAACAAACGCAAAAGTTGTACGATACAGACCTGTGTGCAGTGGACGCCTAACTTTCGAATCCCCCTTTCGAGTTCGAGCAGCAAACCACGGGACAGGTCCTCGTGCGAGGGCGAGGCCGCACCAGACCACCGTAGAGTACATCTCCCTTCTACCGAACCACCGCATACTTCACACCAAGAAAAAAAAATAATGTAGCAGTAACAATACAAAAATATATATATATAACAACTACTACAAATTACAAATAAAAAAAAAGTAAAGAGTCCAAAAACAAAAACCCTCGCACGCTCGCTAGAGAGACACGAGACGGGCGGAACATCGACGAGTGTAACCGTTGCCCCTATTGCTTGTGTTGTAAAGGAGCTCAAAGCCACGAACGAGAGCCTGAAGAGCCTCCAGACGCAGTTGGAGCTGGCGTACGCCTCGACCGCGTCATCCGGAGCAGCCGTGGCAGGCGGAGTCGCTGGTCTCGGGCTAGGTAGCGTATCAGGTGCAGGCGGTACCGTCCTTGGAGGTAGCGTGGCGGTTCCAGGCGGCGTGCCCGGTAGCACCACCCTGACGGCCATCATGGAGACGAAAGACGCGCGCATACAGACCCTGGAGAAGGAGGTGTCGTTGCTCGAGACCGAGCTTCAACGCATTAAGGAATGCGGAGGTAGATTGAGGGAGCAGCTGCTGAAAGCCACCGCCGTTCCAAGCAGCGGCGGTGGTCTACAGCAGCAGCAACAATCGCAACAATCCACGGTTCAGCAACAGCAGCAACAACAACAGCAAAGTTTGCTAGCCGCGGGAGGTATCGAGTCGCACGTGCGACAGGGATTGGTGACGGCCATGGGTGGTTCGCAGCAGCCCGGCACGTTGGCTCTGGCCAGGGGACCGTCCGTGATGACCTCGCTAGTACCGTATGGTCACACGTCGTCCACGGCGTTAACCAGTTCATTGCTTGCCGGTTCGACAGGTGGCATCATGAGCGGCGGAGGAGGTGGGGGCGGTTCCTCGTGCCTGGCCGGCATCTCGTCGGGCGCTACCACCGGCGTGGTCAATCCCTATACCGATCGTTACGCCGATCATCATCTCCATCAGCTTCACCATCATCTCCCTTATCACCATCAGTCTCATCTCCATCAACAACATCACCACCACCAGCAGCAGCAGCAGCACCATCATCAGCTGCAGTTGCAACATCAGCATCAAATGCAGCAACACTTGAAAAAAATTGAGCCAGCCACGCAGGGCGCGTTGGCGTTGCACGCGCACACCTTCAACAAGCACGACATGAACTTCAAACGGCAAGTAAGTTTCTTCATCAACAACGTGCGCATCGAAAAGAACGACGCCGTCTAGGGACGCCCCGGAACGAAACGACTGTCCTCCGATGCGTCACGCCGGATCTAGTGGGCCGCAGGCTCATCCGCGTGAGTACCCACACCCGATCTCTCACAGGTATCGAGAGAAAAGGGTATCACGCATACCTAGAGTCTCGTTTCGAGATCGATCACTCGCCGAGAAATATCACCGATTCCATCGATCCTCGAGCCAACGACGAGGGGGCGTGACGATGGCGAAGAAGCCAACACACCTCGGAGATCCGGCTGCCGACCGGACCCCGGACGTCGATACACACCTTCGATGCTTGAGAGAGGAAGAGAGAATGCGTGAGAGTGAGAAAGAGAGTGTGACCAGATGATTTTCGAGGCGCATGTAGCCGTACGTGTTACCTAGTCTACGTAGAGAGGAAACCAAGCCAGACGTAAGCGCGTGCATCGCCAGAAAAAGCTGCGCGACGTGGTCGTCGTCGAATCGTTCAGGTCGAAACGTCCCGTGGATCTTTCGATGCCTTTCGTCTTCTCTTCCGAACGTCGCGTCACGGCGATCGCGTATACGAGTCCGTGAGAAACGAGGATGACGCTGATCGTCGCCGAACACGCTCCGTCTGAAAGGACCATTACTTTGATGAACGCCACCGAAACGCACACTTTACCCCGCAAATGGCTCGAGCGAGCACCCTCCACGATTGGTCTAAGACACGATACGCTTACTTTTCTACTTTTATTCGCGAAACGCGCCGTTTAACAGGAGGCCACGGCGGGCCTCTTCCCTCTCCTGGGAAACCTAAACGATCCTGCGCATCCTAGCTGAACGATACTCCAAACGGAGAGCACCGCTGACCAACTATTTCGCGTCTCATCGGCTCGTATACGCGCCCGTAACACATTAGCGTACCTGTTTTCTTTACATCCCGACATCCCTTTCTTATCGAACAGCAGAGTTTCTATTTTTTGACTCGATTGTACCTGTTTAAGAAGTCGTAGGTGTACGAGATGAACCGACGGGAAACCCGACGTTCGTTCCCGGCGTCCGCGCGATCAACGCGAGTCGCTCGAACGATCTTCGACCCGTTTCCCTCCTCTGTGATCGTCCATCGATTTTCATCGATCTTCGTCGGGTGGTTAGACCCCCTCATCCCGTCTCCTAGAGTGAATCGTTCGATCGCGCGCGACAAGGGAACGCGTAGAGTTTCGAACAGTTCCGAGAGAAAGTCAATGAGAAAGTCACAATTCGGTAGCTTCTACGTATAGAGCCCGAGAGTAACCATGCGTACCTAATCTGTAGGCCTTAGAAGATGATATATGTTGTTGAATTCTGGGATGTCTATAGATGTTGACGTTGTACAACCCCTGTTTAGAAGAGCGTGTTCATAGGAGACGCAGTTGTTTCGATTACGTTAGAGTATCGGTATATGTACGCGGGGACATCATTTCGTGAAACGTTCGTGAAAGACCATGGGCCTTTTAGTGGGTGTAGGAAGGAGATTTTTATTAAAGTCTGGAGGACACAAAACTATAGTTAACCCTTTGCCCTCGAGAGGTGACTCTCAGTCACCACAAGGTTTTCTTTAGGTTTAATTTCTTTGCAACTCGAAGTGCCAATAAAATGATTGTCGTTGAGGCAAAGGTGACCTGATTCTCAAATCTCAAATTAAGGATCTCATTTTCTAAGTTAATCTAAGCTTAGCATTCGTGACAATAGAATGCTAAGAAAGCATCTCGAGTTGCTGATACATACCAGAAAAAAGGTTTCGAGTGCAAAGGGTTAAAAGTAATCTCTTGCGTGAAATTTGTTGAATAATATCTATTTTAGTGATTCTATGCGTTCTGAATGGTTGTCGAGGAAGGTAAAACAGATTATGGTAATGGAGAACACAGATACAGCGTATGGGAAGATTCTCTGTCGATAGATGGGAGCACTTTGTCAATAAAACAGAGTACTCTGTCGATAAAACGAAGTCTGTGCTCCCTGTATTACCATTTGAGTAACCGTAGCACCCGTACCTCGCAACAATCCACAACCAGCGCTACTTGTCTGCAATATAAAATATTAGTAGGATAAACGAATGGAACTGAAGTTAACTTTAGAGTTATTTCTTATCGTCCAAAATCTACCAAATGATTCATCGATTTAACCAGTCAGCCGTGGCGTTCTATTTTCAGAGCGCGCATCCACGTGTGTCGCGAAAGGCAAGCTACGACAGGTATAGTCGTCAAACACAGAGTAAGTGACGCAGTTGATATATATTGGTTCGCAAAGACAGCTATATATTAGGTTGTCCCAAAAATTCATGCCACTTATACTTTTGCTACTCAAATTAATATGTGAAACATGCTCTTGAATAACCAACGGTAACTAAATTTTACGCATGACGAGTATACTCGTCAATCACAGCTAACTGGTTAAAGTTCAGACAAATCAATGTGCAATTGTAAATTCTCAAGCCACCCAAAGACAAACTCCTAGAAATCTTCTTCCACAAAACAAACTAAAGGACTCATGGTCTCGCCACGAACGTGTCGCAATAGGACACCATGTATATATGTAGACCCGCGTCGCGTGTACCAATGTGTATGCAAACGGCGATACACAAATGTGCGAGCAGAAGAAGAAAGCGTGCGTGTTCAGAGCGTAGGTAGACGAGGAAAAGTAAAGAAGCTTCCAACGGTATATTTTCGTAGCTCAGAGCGTTTTAACTCGCCTCGATGTCCACCATCATCCCCGAATTGTTGGTGTCATCCCCTGTGTAGGTGCTATACCTAGCTTAACCAGACGAAATTAGGCGCGACAGCTGCGAATTTAAATTTAAAATCCTTCGATCTCGTTCAACCCATGTCTTCTCTGTCTGATCGCTTGCGTACCCTCCAAAAACAACGACTTCCCGCGTTCGAGGGGGGGGGGGGAGGGTTAGTGACAATCTTTATTTTTCTATTCGAACCCGGGGGTATTGTCGAGGGTATTAATCGTATATTAGTATATTAACGAATGCTAGAACGTCCGAGTCGTGTTCGACGTTCGGTGCGAACGTTTCAGTCGCGAGCTTGCTTTTACTGTAATCAGACGATCGTACAAGCCACGATGGGCACTGTGGCAAACGTGGAATCGCGGTGGTCGAGCTGGGTATACCCTAATCGTTAGCCATGCAGGGATAATCCCCTTTTCCCTCCGGTGTCCCCACCCGAGGATGGAACCGTGGCAACCGGAACTCGACGTGCGTTGCTCGCCAGGACATCCCCGATCTCCGGACATCCTTCCATCTCGAAGACGTTTGACGATCTCACGCGTCAGCCATCTTGGGGACGGCTCTACGTTCGCAAGGTCCACACTGAGCCTAAACGAAAGCGCGTTCACGGTTCTACCGATCCTCTTCGGACTCTTGACACAAAGAACGAGACTTGAAACGGTCTGACGCGAGCCTGGAAATCACGATAATCGTGTAACCATGATAAACACACGTATAGAGAACGAACAAAAAAAAAAAGACCGGGAGAGCGGATAGAAAGAAACGAATTTTGTTTTCACCTTCTATGCCACCCTGTCGCTTCTCTCTGTGTACCTGTGCCTGTGCGAAACGATTCTCCTTGAAACCTTGACAGCCTCGAGGCCACCGGTGCTACAAGGACGATTAAAAGGAAACGGGAGAAAGAAACCGCAGATGTGTCGAACTGATAACCAAAGGAATCCTTCTGTACGTCCTTTGTTAAACCCTCCGAGCGATCGTGGATCTCGTTTTTTTTTTTTGTAAACCTTTATCCTATCTTAGTTTCGCTCCTCTTTTGTGATCCTTTGCGTCCCCAAAGTGTGAAACCTCTTCCGTTCGTCCACTCTCCACGATTTAGACAGAGTTCAGGTCAAGGGTGCATCAGTGGCAACAATGACGACTCATCCTACTAGAGTCGACCTGACGAGGATAACGTCGATTAAAATGTGAATAATAATAACGGAGAGAAAGAAAGAACGATTGTGTTCAATCGTTCCCTGATCCAGCTTGAACCCTCCAACTGATCCTTCGTCCTCATCCTTTTCTCCCTTTGTTCGTGTCTCCAGTAACGTTTCACGCACGTATTAAACGTTACCCCCGTTTTATTTATCGCATATCATTCGACAATTGTTTTACCACCATCTAGACAATGTCTCTCCATCGTTGCCACGATAGTTCGCCATCGACCATGCTTGTCACGCACTCATTCCACACGAAACAATCGATTCACCGTGTTGAGTCGTTTCACCTCATCCTCGATGATCACCGTTCGACCACGACAAACTAGATCGCAAGGCTGCTCATGCCTGCACCGAACAACGATATCACCACTCCAGTTTACGTTCCCGCAGCTATGTTCCCAGTTCGCCAGCGGTCCCACGCTAGATTTGGCAACGATTTGTCCGTCCATCGCTCCTCACCCGTATCATCGACCCGTTTCGTTTGATTTCCGTTAACCACGACACTGAACAAGCGTAAAATCACAGTCACCACGTTCACGGACCACGAAAAGGATCGGTTGGCACAAATCCTGTCCCTCATGCTTCATCAGACATATTCACCAGCCCATAGACTCTTTAGACTCAGCCAGTCATCAAGAATCGAGCCACACTCATCCCCATGTCTCGTCTACCGTGTCGTTTCAACCAAATCCAGCTCGAAGGAATCCTGGATTCGCGGAAGGACGTTCGTCACCCATCGATCATTTCATTCCGACGACGCTCGATTAGGCGACAATCATCATAGACAGTGTCGACGCTAAGGAAACTCGCCTCATCGCGGCCATACAGCTCGTAGAAGAGTCGAGAATCGTTAGAACGCGATCACGTCTCTCATCAATCATCGTCGTTCGCAAGCCATTCTCTCGTCGCGTAGAGTTCGAATGCAACTTATCGTTCCAGGCATGATGCATGCGTCAGAGAGTAGGGCGAAGGTAGACAATTGTTTCTCACTTGTTAGCACTACTTTCAGGCTCGTCGGTTTGAGCGTCGAGTCTATGGCGTAGCCTATGACAATGCGTTGATTCTCATGTGACAATTGGTTGCCGGAAGACTTGATATAAAGAAGCTTGGATCGCTGAAGTTTCTAAAAATCTAGATATCTCTGGTTTCTAGGCTGTTTCCAGGATTCGGTGATTTTTCAAAGCTTGCATTTATCTCAAGTCCAAGCACCACTTCGCAAAGCTTCAATCGAGTCCATGGCGTAGTCTGTGATATCGCGTTGATTACCATGTGACAATTGGTTGCCGGAAGACTCGATATGAAAGAAGCTTGAATCGTTGAAGCTTTTAGCAATCTAGATATCTCTGGTTTCTAGGCTGTTTCCAGGATTCGGTGATTTTTCAGAGTTTTTGTTTATCTCAAGTCCCAGCACCATTTAGCAAAGCTTCAATCGAGTCAACGCAACTGTCGCGATATGCCCCAGAGATTCGCGTTCATACCATAGACAACGAGCAAATAGAGACATTTTTTCCGACTACATCTTCTCAATCGAGATTAGCAATTGTGATTAGAATCATCTAGGAACTCGCAGTTCTCCTGGGTTTCCTTGATATCGCCGCGCTGTACATACTCGAAGTATAAACTGTACAATCTAGCCTAGAATATTCGTGTACAAAACTAGAATTAAACAGCGAAGCGTTCAATTTTATCTACGATGCCTTAACGATTAGATACACTCGTGCAAAGTCAATACCGCTCTCGATTCGCAATTAGCTCAAGTACAAATAGAACCTATTAGAGGATACCTGAAATTAAATTTACATTTTCCATCGGCGGAATAGCGTAGCGTGGTCTTCCGCGGCCTTTAGAGAAGTTTAGATGGAATCGAAGATGTCTTAGGCGATAACAAGGAATCCTGGAGGGAACCGCTGGATAAACTAGTCCAGAAACTGTCCTCTTCACGGTGTTGGACAGCCACTTCGCCTCTGGCCGTCTCTGGCCAAAGCGAATCGGTCAAAGTTCGATCGTAGAGAGTTCACGCGTCGATCAGCGTTTGTTCGTGTTTGTTCGTGTCTGACCACGCTTAGTCCGCCGTGCAACCATCCATCCGTTCAGGCGATTTTCACCCACATTCACGAGTCATCGCCGGCGTTAACAGTGTCCGAGATCTTAGTAGCGCATGCGAGTCGTCCTGTACTTATGCATGATGCATGCCACGCGGATGACTCCGTTTCGTAACACTCGACGCATCCACTCATCATCTAGCTGTCTGTCGTCTCTCGTTGATCGATTATCGATAAGGTAAACGCACGGGATCACCATCGTTCTCCGCGCGAGGCTCGTAGCTGGCCAGCTCTCGAGCGACGGAACGAGGGGCCGTTCGGCTTGAACTTGCCCTTTTCTTTTCCTGCGTTCCGCATTTATCAAGCCTTGGTAATTTTTTAGAAATGGCGCAGATTTTGCTGCTTGAAGAGGTGGAATGTTGATACTTGGGAGAGGGTGTAACGTAAGCGTAACATTGAAAGATAGAGTAACTTCGCGGTAGTTGAACGTGATTCGAGATGATTCAAGTGACCGCTCAAGGCCACCGTGCCACCATAATTCAACCTTTTATGTCGAGCTTGTCTCTGTGTTCGCCGAAAAGGTGATATGACAGGGATGGGCCCCCAGTGGTCTCGAGCGGGGGTGCTAATATTAGGTTGTCTAGAAAGTTCGTGGCAATTTTTAAGAAAAATTCAAAAGCACATTTGAATTTCAACCCTTTGAACTACACGTTATCTCTCTTAGCCATAATAAATAGGAAGGTAGGAAGTTCGAACGAAGCACCACGAGTCTCACTCATGGTTGTAGGCTAAAGGGTTAATTTATATTTATTGAATTACATAGGTACCATTTCGTTCCACAACCTTTCCACTTTTTCAGGGTTGTATACATGTTATTTGTTTTCAACCGTTCCGACATAATCAGACCTGTACCGCCTACCAAAAATCAGCAGGGACTTTCCAGACAACCCAATAATATCTGAATATCCTAGAAGATGCCCAACGAATTGGAGGAATACAAGAAAGATCGGGATTTGAACGCGTGGTCATTTGAACTATATCAAGTCGAATTTTATATGAATTTCCCTGAGGGGCCACTCGAATAAAACATTGTTTAAATTTGCCGTGACAACAAAACTTACAACGGAAGATGCAATTTCATTCGCAGACAAACCGAACGACGCCCTTCGTCATCCGTCTAGACATAAGGGTACATTAGCAGTTAAGGCTAGAGCTAAGTTAGCGATAAGTCACCAATGGATGGCAGTCCCCAACTCCGCTGAACTCGTCCAATCGGTTTTCCACGGCTGTAACGATCATCGATGAATGCGCCACGGTCGTTAATAACGTTACTGCTCTTAACGACGCTGCGGAATAAATTTCGTACGTGACCAGAATTAGCCAGGAAATAAATCAGCGAACGAGGAAAGCCGATCACGTTCGGTCGTGGTTAATGAAGGCTTCCTCTTTCTGTGGATCGAACGTGGAAGAATTGAAAGCGGTAGCAATCACGGTGTAGCGATATTATTCCTCGATGTTCGAGGCGATTTATAAAAATGGAAATAAAAGAGCCAGGCTTAACCCTTTCGATGCGATGGTCGACTGCAATTGACATTCGCGCGATGGTCGTTTGGAAATGGATCTTTACGAGAGCTTTCAGCAAAGTGCGTTCAACGGTCGGGCCTTTTCATGAATTACGCAACGAAAGGGTTCAAGGTGAGAAGGAACGGAACAGAGGGAGGCGGAGTTGGGCGGCCTTCGTGGTGAGCGAAGCATTATTAAATGTGGTGCCCCAATATTCTAGCTTTCTGAGGAGGTAAGGATATTCTTCACCCAACAAAGCAGCACTTCCAAGCTACCACCTATCCTTCGTTTCCATCTACGTGATTACCGTATTATGTAACGGAGTGTTTCGATGTTCCGTAGTAACACTTTCTCTTACACAAACACACATACACGCTCTTTCTCTCTCTTTCTGTCTATCGAGACGGTCGACGAGTTCCTGGACGACTTTGAACTTCTAACGACTGCCTGGGAGCTTCGGCGAATTTTTTCGACGATATTTGAGCAACGTTCCCGGTCTCGATTATCGGCCTCGATCTTCTTTTCAGCCGAGCAAACGCAAACTGCAACACTTTCGTGGGAAATTCAGCGTCTGTATGCGCGCAAAGTTGGCCAAGAAGTTTCGCGCGATTTTAAAATTCACCAACTTGCAATGAGCTTGTCAAAGTTCCGCGGAGGCTTTCCAGCCGCGTTTACACGCGGTTGGCGATGGTTTATTAATTCTCTCGCCGCCTACCGTGCTTTAGCTCAGAACTTTTACAATCCAGCTATGCCTGCTAACTATCAAATGTCACGGATTTTTTTCTCTCGTGGGTGGACTCTTCGAGTATCCAAATGTTCGTGCTTAAAAAGTTCCTCGGTACGATTAACTCGCAATTTATCCCACAGAGTGTTACCCGAGCCGTCCAACGACCCAACTTTAAAGAAGTAATCTTCGTTTCTTCGAATCGAACGCAGCATCCGGCGTGCGCCGATCCTAGATACGATCGATAATTTCGCAGTTATTCAAGTTGAAACTCGTCCAGGAAGTCGTCAGCTGCCTCAACGTCTGTCTCTGTATCTTTTTTTTTCTGTCTGTCCCTTTCTCTGGTGTGAGTCGTTGATCTGTCTGTTCGCAATCATTCACGTACCGAGCGCAAAAGCGATCCCTGGTGCGAAACGCCTTCTCCTCGTCGGCCAGGTGTGTTCCTCGCCGAACGACGTGAAAGAAACAAACGTAACAGAGAAGGCGGACCGCCTACGTTCGACACTTTCCTGCGTACGTGCGTGTGTGTGCAGCCTAACGATGATCGTAGATAGTCACGTAGATCTTACAACTGTATTATTTCGCTGTGGTTCTCCGTGGCAGTCGTTGAGAAACACCGAGGAACCCGAGACGATGAACGCCGCCTTGCGGATCGGGCGATCGGAAACGATCGCTCGCCTCTCCGTAGACCTGTTGTTTATTACTTGGCACGACATAGAATGCTGGAGGGATGCGTGCACGTCCTCCTCGATGAACAGCCTCTGGTCGAAGTAACTCGCGACGATCCCATTGTACAAGCATTTCTGATCTTGACGATCTGTTACCACGATGACCTCTTGACCTAGATGATCCGCTATGACAGATACTCGATGTCTGATATCGCACGGAGTTAAGGATGATAAGGAGTTAAGGAGGGATAAAGTGGCCTATTAACGGTGCTGTGGGAGCGTTCTCCCACCCACCGCAAGGATTTCCATCATTTCCCTCAAGTTTCGACACCTAATCGTCGATTCCTCGACCGTCTAAGTTCATCGTCTATCCTCTTATTCGAGGGACATATATTAAGTTGTCCGAAAAGTTTCTTTCGTTTCATTAATGAGTGGACTGCGGACTTTTATCCAAAATAAAATCTTGGTAAACATACCTACAAAAATTCAACCTAAATAGGAATTTGTTTTACTCTGCAAATATTATAATATGAACTTTACTCTTAATATTTTTTATATTCTTGCATACTGTGTCCATTTTGTAGTTTCTTGCACACTCAAATTCCCTATAAATCCATAAAACTCCGCAGTCTATTAATAAGTAATACATATACAGTATTTTATGTTTTATGTTACATTACTGAACTGTGTACGATTCATTTTACTTTTACAACTCAATATCTAAGAAATTAGATTGTCTATTTATATAAACGCCAACGCACGAAATAATTGAGTGTAACTCACGAAAGAAACTTTTGGGACAACCTGATATATACAGTCAGTCCCATAAACATATCTTTACCCTTTACGTCTATTGAAGAAATTTGTTTAAATTGAATGATAGGTTTGATGTTTCCAAGTCTATGTTTGTATAAATATGTTGATGCATATATAAGTATATACATGTATAAGCTTATTCATATTTATAATGAAAAATTTATTTGGCCATATCGAAACTATTACTTAATTTAGTCAAACTTCTTGAATATACATGGGGGGTACGAATATTTATGGTATCGTTATACAGTATCTGCATATATCCTCCGAAATATATATGCAGATACTGTATATATATACTATATACAGTATCTGTTCATATTATATATTTCGGAGGATATATGCAGATACTGTATATCATAAATATTCGTACCTCCTATGTCTATTCAAGAAGTTTGATTAAATTAAGTAATAGTTTTGATATTGCTAAATAAACTTTTGTATATATACATATATGTATAAATACGTATATATATATTATTTATATATATATAGTCTCTTTCGTAATGCAATGTCGAGCTTTCGGTCATACCTGCGTTGGATCTCTGTTCTCCTGCCTTTATTTTCTTACAATGCTATACTGTGTTTGTATTCGCTATTCTATTTCTGATCCAACCAGACTATACACACTTTCAATATTCTATGTGTTTTTGTGTCGTGATTCTTGTAAGATGTCTTAGCCGGGCCCTTTGGTCCCATTCCCGTCCGAAGCCACGAGGAGGCGGATCTTCTACTTTCTTTCTGTTGGGATTTGTTATGTCGTGCTATTATTTTTATGTGTCGTTCCTTTCTGTTATTATTCGCCATGCCATTGAATCTCACGAACTCGACTGTATTCGAGAAACAGTTTGCAACCCGTCTTCCACGTTGTCTTCCCTGGTCTCACAGCCTCCGAAATAGCCACCTACGAACTCATTCGGTCTAAACATCGTCATAGAAGCGTTAGACAGCGAGGTGTAACGATCAGCGACCTTTACTTCGACCTGGTTGCCAAAGAGGACCGCAAGATCTGCTCCACGCTGCGTACTCTAATAGTTGATTAGCTAGAAAACGTCTTAGCTGTGTAACTCTGCTTGCAATCCCGCCGCGGGACCTCGTGCGGAGAGCCCGCGACGGGATCCTCACGCGGCCTGCCGACACCAGAGTAGATCAGACGAGCGTAGTAGGTACGTACACGAAAATAAAGAGAGAGACACAATACATAATACGTCCTAATCGTCTTCCCAGCCCTCCGAGTGGCCCATGGATCCCAGGACCTCGTCCATTCCTCAACACTCGCTCCACACGTATGAATATATCTCTCGTACACGCAGGAAACACTGTTTGTAACTTTGTATCGTTGGTCTCGATATCGCTGCATGCTCAGTATGACGAGTCCCGCCCGAGTACGACGACGACGCATGGGCCATCGGCCTAGCGAGGGAAAGATCCTTCCGAACAGCGAGAATGGAATCAAAGACAACTCGAATCACCTTGAATGATCTTGAATACCTCAGCACGGCTGCCACTTTCACACAGCGGATCTGTGAGACCTAGAAGAGTTCGCAGCATACGATTTCGCGAATGGCGAGGGAAGCGCTGAGGAAATCTTTCCATGCGGTCCAGTTCCCTCCAGTTTTGGACGCCCCCGCAGAACACGATCGGCTCGAGAGCAACGGGTCAGCCTTGAATCCCAGCCTGTTCTGGAAACGAAACTTCGCGAACCGATTAGCGAGCCGAAAACTTGGCGGATCGGAACGAAAGGCGAAACGGCTGACCGCGCGTCAACCCGTTTCACACTCGATTAGGTCTCGACCCAGAATCCAAGGGAACCTGACCGCTGGTCGTCGTCGTGCTCGGTCGCTACGGAGAGACGACAGGCCAGGCGCCTTCGTCGCTCGTTGTTTCGTCGTCGTCGAGGGTAACGGGACGCACGGACTGATCCTCTCCTGGACGACGAATCTTTTCGCAGCTGGACGAGCTCCGGACGGAGGTGCAGCGCCGGGATCAGGAGCTGCTCGCCATGTCCGCCAAGATGAAGACCCTCGAGGACCAGCACCAGGACTACCAGCGGCACATCACAGTGCTCAAGGAGTCCCTCTGCGCCAAGGAAGAGCACTATAATATGCTACAAGCTGACGTAAGTGATGAAGTACCCGGGTAAATACAGTTCTCTTTCCTTGAAGAGGTAGAGGGTGGCTCAGACCTTTGAAGGCTGGGACGATTATCTACGATGGTGATGAACGCATTCTGGCCAAGGAATAATGTCGATCATTGATATTCTCTCACAGTTACACTCTATTTAACAAGTTCACTGCCAGACTAATACTCTTGAACATTTCTACTGTGATTAAATTTTGTTTACAGACTATTGGAAACTGCTTAATAAAACACTTATTGTGGTATTTAGTTTTGTAACTTCATCAAAGTTCAAGTATTTCATTTAAATTCATTTTCTGTGACACTTAACTTTCACAATTAACTTTTTTCATTTTTAACCGACTTCGAAAAGGAAGAGGTTACTCACTTTTTTTTCTATGTATGTTACTCGATTACGCCGAGACCAATCAGGATGAAACCTGTTGCATCTTGTGCAGCATGTCTCCGCGGTGGCCCCGTTACCAAAAAATTTTGGGATTTCTCATTTTTTACTTGCAAAAAGTCGAAAAATTTTGTATTGCTTCTTATTCCGAAACGAATTGACCATTCGGATTGAATCTTCGTGCATCTGATAGGGCTTCGTTGCCTTTCAAAAGCTTAAAAAGACATTTGACCTACTTCCATTTTTTACCACTTCATTACACTTTCTATAGCAAAATTGTACTATTTCACATATGTTCGGCCTGAATTCGATGAAATCAATGAAACCCTTTACATATTGCAGCCGGACTCATTTTCGAGTTGATCACTTTGCAAAAATGATTTTTCTTATGGTTTATAATTCAGTGAATACTCATGTATGGGTGACGTGGCGATCAACGTGTTAAGGATTGTCGAACTATGTTGCACCTGAACCGTCTTAAGAGACTTGGTGAATCTTTAAACTATCGTGCAAAATACTATAGTAAATTTGTTCAAAAGATTAATAAGTTCTTGCTGGAAGCCACGACGTAGTCCAGCGTCCACCATCAGAGGCCTAACCAATCCCACTTCTGCAAGTCCTCAACCAGAGATGGGTAAAACCCTAGGCTTCGAATAAATGTGAAGTTTGCCGATGTGTTTGTTTCGTTTCCTTTTCCAGAAAATGTTCAAAAGAGCAACGAGACAAACATATCGGCAAATTTCAGATTTATTCGAAGCCTAGGATTTTCCCCATCTCTGTCCTCAACACCCTGCTTCACTTTCTTAGCAGATGTCAAAGTGAAACAAAGCCACATATGCGTTCAATGGTTCTCCTTAAAAAAAGAAATGATCCCCTAAAAGCCTTCCTATCAAACAGCAAACGAATACGCAAGTATCTCTCCGCAAATATCATCATTTCGACATTGAATTCAGCTCTGCACAGCCCAGGAAGTTTGTACCATTGCATGCCTGAAACTGAGACGATGACCACTTAGTCGTCATTCATATTGAAATGAATGACGTCCACCACCGGCAGCAACCCCTTAGAGGGCCACCAATCGGGGTCGAAGCTGGCGAATCGAATTCAGGGGAGGTCAACACCGAGGTAGGAGGCAGGCTGCAGGAAACTGGGTCGTGCAGAGCGTCTCTCCTCTCCTCTCCTGTCCTATTCTCCGGTTGCATCGTTCCGCAGACTGTCCGCGGCGTTTCACCTCGCGTGCATACACATACGTGCGTGGGACGTATTGCGCGCTGGTGTACAATGCGGAACGGTCCGTTCCTTCGATCAAAATCCTCGGTGCCCTCGACACGGCCGCGTAATGGACGCGTGTGTGCGTGCAGGTGGAGGAAATGCGGCAGAGGCTCGAGGAGAAGAACCGGATGATCGAGAAGAAGACGCAGACCGCCATGCAGGCGCAACAGGAGCGGAATCGCATGAACACGGAGCTCACGGAGATCAAGGATCACATGGACATTAAGGACAGGAAGATCAACGTTCTTCAGCGCAAGGTGAGTGACCTTGAAACTTATTCCGCTCCAGTAGGTTAAAGGTAACCCTTTGCACCTGGGACTTGCGCGGCCCTCCGACTCCCCGTAGCTTAAATTGCGATGAACAATAACTTCTTAATTTCTTTTTTATCATTAAGAAGCAGCAATGGTTTCTCATATTGCATTCGAATAATTGATTACATACGATTATAAAGGGTTGCTTGCGTTAACCTTGCGGTATCCCTTTGCATTTAGAACTTGCGCGACCTTCAAGTGTGATTTCTTAATTTTTTTTTTATCATTAAGAAGCAATGGTTTCTCATATTACATTGTTTATTCGAATAAATGATTACATTCGACTATAAAATTATTCAGAATTGTAAAGGGTTGGTCGCGTTTCTCTGCAGGCTTAAAATGTTACCGCTCTCATAAAGTTTGATCGTTAGAGGTACGATTATTCGAAACCAGCTCAAATATTTGCCTCTTTATTTGTTTATATAAATATTTAACTTTGGCGGTTATCGGCGGATATAATTTCACAAGACTCGACCATTTGGATCCGCTGTTTGCACTCAAAGTAGAGTAAATTACCATTCCGACAGAGCGAACGACTAAACAACCCGTAATAACGGCCACCGTTGTAAATTAATCCTTAATTAATTGCAAAGGTCCGCTTCAATTACGAGTTGAACGTGCGTCGACGCGCGTTCATTATCCTCCCCCTGCGAGCGCCCTTCATCTTCTCAATTAGCGATCTTCCCAGTTATCCCCGTTTCGCGCAGACCTTCGTAATTTCTCGCGTCAAACGGGAATGTCACCCCTTTCTTTCAACTCTCCATCGACCGTCGAAGACGGTCCCCGTTACACCATCAAGGAACGCAGCGTCCTGAATTTATTTTCCTATCGCGTATTCAGCGCGCGAGACTAATTTATGGTAACGAAATAATCTGACTATCCGACGATCGATGTTTAAAGCGCATGAATATGCATAGCCAGCGGTGTTGCGGATATTTGTACCGGTGTGACCATCAATTCGGGTAATAGTTCGCGTATGTGTTGCACCTCGACTGTCTCAAGTCAATACATAGTAAATTTTCTTCCGAAGACTCTAAATCTTAAATATAAATATTCTGTACGTGCCACTGACCTTCCTTAATTTCGAAACTAACGTGCAAAATACTATAGTAAATTTGTTGGAAGGATTAATACATCTTTTGATTATTTTAAATTGTCGCTGGAGGGTGGTGTGAGTATTTTCAATCCAGGGCGATAGAATCGCAGGATAATGGAGTAGGAGATACAAGCTAGCGTTGATACATGGAAATGGTGAAATGTGAAACACCCCCTCTGGGCAAGTAGAGAAATTGGAGACAGAACAAACTTTCGCTTCAAGTTGTCGAGGGGTTGGCACATTGTTTATTCTGCGGGATCCTCGGCTATGCAGGAATCCAAATTGCTTGAAATGGGACGGTGATAACGGGGATTGGCTGGACCTATTGGAATCTTTCTGGTTCACTGTGGTTTACGTTAAAATGGATTGGATCCTTACCACTATCGACAAAATTAATTCAGTTGGATCAACGTAACCGTAGAAACCAGGGTCAGCACTTTGTACTGAAATTAAATTAGCAAACTAAATTCTCATTAATATTATAATACTTGTATCTCTTTACTTCCACAAACGCACACAGCTAAATAACCTCCGGCACGGTCAGCACTCTAAAAAAATCTATACTCTCCAATAAACAAACGCATCGATAACAAAAATACGCTTCGGCGATCAACGATGCCATCAGGTCACGTTTCACAACTCCCTTTAATCCCTCATCCCTCGAAAGGACCTGTAAACTCAAAAAAAAGAGCGCGAGAGATCGAGCGACCGCGTCCGACAAGCATCGTCCATTATCGCTCAAAGTGAATTTAATCAGCGTCATCAGCATTAGCCGTGAAAAAAGCATAATCATCACCACGTTTCTCCACCGCCTGTTAATTGATTCCAACAGGAACGAAAGTGGTTTTCGTCCAGCGATTAATTAGCCCAGCGTCAAAGAGGAAGCGCGCACATTTAACGTAAGATAGTTCCTACAATGCGACTGCGGCCAGTGCGCATGAGTGTAAATCATGACGTCGATTGGTGTGAGTGAGGCGTGCGCGTGCTCGTGCAACATATATTTTTGCAATGTTATTTTTTGTTAGCCCCGTAGTCGATAGTGTACCAGCTGTCGTACGTTTAAACGCGGCTCACCTGTTCTATCCTTAAGTTTTCGCACCCCTTTTAGTTGGCCAGTGCTGTTTCGCTGCCATTAAAGACTGTATTTCTTTGTTATCTATTCTTTGTAAAAGTGCACCTGTGTTTTTCATCTGTGATCGATCGCGACTGTCGAACCTTTAGCCTTACCATTTTTACTCTTAAGTTTTCGCACCCCCTTTAGTTAACTAGAGTTCCTTTGTACCTGTCAATAAAGACCTTGTATTTCTTTGTTATTTATTTTCCGTAAAAGTGAATCTTCGTTGTTTTTTTATCGGTGATTGATCGCGACTGTCGAGCGTTTAAACGCGCCTTGCTATTTTAATTCTTAAGTCTTCGCGCTCTCCCTTAGTTGTCTCCCTGCCAATAAAGACTTATGGAAATTATGTTGCGTTACATTTTTATTTCTCTGTTGTTTGTTTTATGTAAAAGTGCACCTTCATTGTGTTTTCCATCATTGTGATTGATGACAGTTGGGTCAGGGGGTGGCGAAGATGAAATTTCGTAAAAAATGACTTCCTCTACTGTCACCAATTATTGGTACGAATCACCGCTTCATGGATTATTTTTACCATTTTTTTCCCGTTTTAAATGCTGTATAGAAGAACTTTTGTTTTTATCATTTTGCTCTTTTCTGCAGTTGTCATGCGTTATTAGTTGCTATTATCGCGAGTACAAGGGGTGTCCTACTGGAAACCTTAATATCTTCGCTGTTTCAAGTAAAGGGAAGAGTTATTGACTAACGCAGGATACACGAGTGCATGTGAAGTTGACCTTGAAGTTTCTATGTCACCATCAAAGTTTGTAAGCAGTGATTCTTCTCATTGTTCAAAACAGCAAAGAAATTCGAGCAGGTATTTCTAATGGGACACCTCGTACAGTTGTGTAAATGCATTGTGGATGTCTGAGAAGATTGCTGAACATGAGATGGCAGGTAAGTGAGTACTTACGATCAAGTTAACAAATGCCCATGCTAAAATCACTAAAAATAACAAAAATACATAATAAATTACAACGTAAAATAAAATAAAAATAGATAATTGTAATAGTTTCATAATAATATCTGCTGTGACCAGAATATCTAACCAGAGTATCTAAACGTTTATTGTAACCGATAACAAGCTTCTCTTGACTGTCTTCTTACTGTTACTAATTCCTCGGAGAAATCTTTTACCACTAACGATCCCCACGTTTTCACTCGATGCCGTGATGAATCATCCCCAAGGGTTCCTTGCCGCCTTTCATTAATCTCGGGGAGATCCTCATTTCTGTTCATTCCCTTCCACGACTGAATTGAAACAAAATGGTGAAATTCGAATGGTCACGACGGAGTCGTTGTTCCTTCAGATCGAGAATCTGGAGGATCTGTTGAAGGAGAAGGACAACCAGGTCGACATGGCCAGGGCGCGTCTGACGGCAATGCAGGCGCACCACTGCAGCAGCGAGGGTGCACTTAGTAGCCTCGAGGAAGCGATAGGAGATAAGGAGAAGCAAATGGCGCAATTACGCGAGCAGAGAGATCGGGCGGAGCAGGAGAAGCAGGAAGAAAGGGAATTACACGAGAGGGAGCTCGCCGAGTACAAAATGAAAATTCACGCCCTCGAGTCTGAGGTGAGTTTACCCCCCTACCCCCTCTTACAGTGGTAATTCGACAGATTCTCAGTTAACAAGTCCTGGAGGTTCTCGTCGACGGAAATAGGCTTCTATTGGTCACCCTGTTCAATGGATTAGATCGTTTCTGCTTCTATAATGTCAATTATTAATTAGATGGAGAAAGAACTGCTTTAGTAGCTTCTTAATTAATAAGTCTCGATTCTTTAAGAGTGGCAGACAATTTTTATACCGTTCCTGATCATATAGTGCCGATTATTATATCATCTGAATTAGATCGATAATCAACTATCCTTTCCTACAGAGATTCTTAATCTACGAATCTCAATTTTCTTGATAGTGGCAGACAATTTCAAGACTCGCGTGACTTACCATAGCCCATAAAATAGCTGACATAAAAGCAAGTCGAAGATAGTTCGTTGGCCAAATCTCTGACGTGTTGGCAAACTGTTCACAGGTCGAGAAACTGGGCGCCCGTCTGGAGAGGGCGCAAGCGGAGAAGGACAGATTAGAGGCCAAGTTGGAAAGCTCGCAATCCGAGCTGGGCAAGAGCAAAGCGGAGCTTGACAAAGCTGCGTCCGAAGTCGGTCGCAGCGGCGCCGACTGGGAGGCTGCCAAACAGAGGCTGACCAGACTGGAGCTGGAGAACGAGAGGCTCAGGCACGACCTAGAGAGGTCGTCGACCACGTACGGAAGGAGTTCGTTGAACACCACCCAGGAAATAGACAGGATCCAGGAGCGAGCTGAGAAGACAGCTGCCGAACTCAGGAGGGCACAGGCGGAGCTTAGGGTCACGCAGGCGGACAATGAGAGAGCCAGGGCTGAGGCTGCCGCCCTGCAAGAAAAGGTATCTGTTCAAGGCAATTGTTCTCCCCTTGGTAATCGTTTAAAAGTGTAATCGTTTGTTGATAATCGTTTGTTAATAATCGTTTGTTAACCTCGATGCACTGGAGGACTAGGGTCATTTGAAAGGCAGATGAATTGTTTGACCAAGGTCACATATGGTTCGCCTATTTCTTCCTTCAACGAACTTGTTAATCTTTAATTCCATTTTATGATGGCGTAGACTAAAGTACTATATGCAGATAAATTGATTACCCATGATTAGATATGTCTATTCCACATCTTCCTTCAACAAACTCATGAGCGAATCTTCAACTTCATTCTGTGACGACATGGATTAGTTTATGGAGATAAATTGTTTGGCTAAGATCACATATGTCTTGTCCACTTCTTTCTTCAATAAACTTGTACATTTTTAACTTCTCTGATCTGGTTGATGTTAGCAAAAGTGTCAAAATTTGATAAACTTGGCACTTTCTTCTATTAAAGCTTCATTAACGAGGTAATAATCAAACTATCTTTCTCATGCCTTTGTGCTAGCGAACCAGTAAAGTCGATTGAAGCCCAAAGGGATCCAAATTCGCGGCTGAATCATTTCCTCCGTTAATGACGCTTCCGCGGAGCCAAGGGACCACGCGATTTCGATCCACGAAAGATCCACGCATCGCGAAATCGTGTTCCTTTCGCTTACGGACCAACGGCCGCGGTCGGAAGTAACCTGAACCAATCCCCTGTCCAGTAATAGGCGCCCCGTCGTCCAGCGACCATTAATCGACGACCGAGTCGACTTAGCAGCTTTGCTCGTCTCCCAAGAACCAAGAACAATAGACGTTAATAGCGATCGATGCGAAGTCTAACCGCGATTTCTGTCCGTCGATCAGACGAAGTCTAATTTCCAATCACGCGCCCGTTCTTCTCAGGGTCGTTGCTCTTCCGGGGCTTCGTAGATGGCCCGAAACGAACCGGTAATGAAACTGTCGGTTAAGTGGCTGGAAAATTGCACGCAGCCCTAAATGAAGTCCGAGACATTTGAATGGGATTTTTTTTTTGTAACGAAGGTGTCCGATTTTCTCAGCCGGGAGCTTTCGATCTTCCTCTCATTTTTTTCTTAAAACAGAGACAAGGAATAGATTAGACTTGATTAAAATGATTAATCATAGAAAATACCGTGTGAAATAAATAATACAAGTAACGATGTTCATTCCTATGACATTTAATGAACAAAGTAAGTATTAACAGTTATTGGTCTATTAGGTGGAGGCGAAATGAATTTTAATTATCGCGACACGATGAACAGAGAACATCAGGGTCATATTAATAATGAATCGGTGGCAGCATGTGTGTAGTTTCTCTAATGGCGTAGCTATTAAGGGTTGCAAGACTCCCGGAAAATTAATTTTGCCTCCATAAATAAAGGACGAAAGGAAATTAGCAGATTCTTGTGCAAGTAATTGAGAAGAAGTGATGAAAGCAATAATACCATTAAACTTAATTACCTGAAACGGTGCATTTACAATTACCTAATATTCAATTGATCACAGTTATTTGCAAGTAATTCCTAAGCAACTAATACTCGATTTTTAACTATAAAGGATCGATGTACTTTCTCGAAATACAATTAAATTCAAGGCAAATTTTAGCCGCAATTAATTTAATTTTTATTGACCTATCCATTTTTAACGCTAATGTCGTTGTTTTCGAAGGTGGAGAAGAGTCAGGGCGAGGTGTACAGGCTGAAGGCCAGGCTGGAGAACGCTCAAGGCGAACAGGAGAGTCTTCGAGACGAGTACGACCGAGCCCAAGCGTCCGTGGCCAGACTTCACTCGGAACGGGACAAAGCGATAGGGGAACTCGAGAAAGCGCAAGAGGAACTCGAACGCACTCAGGCGACTCTTGGCAAATCGCAGCTTCAGCAGGACAAGCTGCAGAATCTACTGGACAAGACCCAAAGCGAAGTGGACAAGCTTCAGGAGAAGCTCGACAAAACTCAGACAGAAATTCGCAGGGTGAGTAAAATTCTTTCGATACTTATCGACGAAGAATTTATCTCCGACTCTCAGAAGGCTATCTCAAGGATCCTGTTCGTCTAACTTGCCAACAAAGAAACTTTCAAATCTACAGATGCAAATGGAACGGGAGAAACAGAATTACGACTTTGAGAATCTGCAGAGCCAGCTGGACAAAGCGCTTGGCCAGTCGACGAGGATGCAAAAGGAACGAGAAACGATCCAATTGGAGGTCGATCGGCTGCAGGACAAATACGAGAAGGCTCAGGTAAGGTTGTTAGTTGATATTTCAGGTGGCTTCGTCAGTCTCTGACAATTTGAAATATATCTAGAGCTAAAGGATTTGAAATAAATTAATAATATATTCCATGAATATAATCAAATGGAACATATATTTTAATATATTTAAGATTAACTGTTTATATACATTTATGAATTCAAATTGCATGTCACATGTAATTGATATAATTCTAATTAATCAATAATTGTTTATAATACATAACATGTCAGCTTTTACGAAGTAATATATTATAAATTTAAAATTATATTTATACTTAAATATACAAGTACAAATAGGTATTATAGGTACAATAATATATTCCCGTTCCATTTAATTACAAATAAAATTGATACCATGAAAGCAGTGTTAGTCACGCTTTCGCCTTGTGTCCCACAGATCATAATGCAGCGACTGCAGAAGGAGCGAGACGGGTTCCAGGAGGAAACGCAGAAGCTGCATGAGAGGATAGAGTTCCAGCAGAATCAGATAGCGAAGATGCAACGAGAAAAGGAGAACGTACTGTCTGAGCTCGACCTGGTGAAGGAGCGATGGGAGAAGGCGCATAATTCTCATCAGAAGCTAACCGTGAGTAACTAGCTCTAGTTGACAACTGGTGACGAATTTGTACGATGACTTTTCTGTTTGATTGTCGTCGAGCAGCTCGAGCGAGACGACGCAGTGACCGAGATAGAGATCCTGAAGGAGAAACTGGACAAGGCTCAGTATTCCATGAACAAGGCGCACGAGGAACGGGAGAACGCGAACAAGGAGTTCGAAAAGATGCTGGAGAAGTACGACAGGTAAATCAGCGTATCCTTTCGAAATAGCTTCATCGGTATAATTGAGAATGGACACAGACTTACAGTCAGTCCAATAAATAATCGTATCCTCTGTGTTTATGAAACAAGTTTGTTTAAATTAAATGACAGGTTCGACGTTCCAAATAAATTTTTCATTCTAGACACATACACATGTAAAATTTACTTATGTACATATTTATTATAGAAAATTTATTAAGTAACATCAAACCTATCATTTAATTTAATAAAATCTCTTCAATAGACATAAAGGGTACGAATATTTATGGGAGTATATAACGAATCAACATAGTAGGCATCTACCAGTTGCTGGAAGGTGTATGCATAGTTGAAACGATACTGTCCGAACTATCGCATTCAACCGCATTCCAACCACTCCTGGAACTAATCAAACACTGACCATCGTTTTCTGACCCCACGACAGAGCGCAAAGCGAGGTCTACCGACTCCAGAATCGCATCGAAGTGATGGAGGCCGACAGAGACCGGCTGGAGCTCGAAACGGACAAGCAGCAGATGCTGGCAGGCAAGAGTCGCGAGGAAGCGCGCAAGGCGCAAGAAGAACTGGCCAGAGTGCAAGAGATGTACGACAGAGCGGCGTTGCAGCTGGGCCGCACGAAGGAGCACGAGGAAAAGTCGAAGGAGGACCTCGACAGAATGGCCGTGGACCTAGAGATGGTTCGCGAGCGATACGAAAAGTCCCAGATCGAGCTGCGTCGTCTGCAGAACGAGAGGGAGAAACTGGTGGCGGACAACGAGCGGATCAGCTTCGAGCTGGAGCGCGCGCACTCGCAGCTAAACAAGGCTCAGGCTGCGACGGAGAAAACGCAGGAGGAGCTGGTCAGAATGCAGCAGGAGATCGAGAAGATGTACGAGAAACACGACAGACAACAGGCGGAAGTGAGGAAGGCCCAGGCGGAGACGGAACGTCTGCGCGTGGAGGCCGAGAGCGCTCGCGAGGAAAGCGAGAGGTACGCGGCCAGGTTCGGCAAGTATCAAGAGAGCCAAGAACGGCAGAAGGAGGAGCACGAGCGGGCGAAGCTGGAGGTGGAGCGGCTGAGGGATCGTCTGGAGAAGGCGTTGGCGGAGCTCGAGCGCGCGAGGAAGGCCGAGCAGGACACCTCGAGGCTGCGCGCCGATTTGGAACGTGCGGAGGGCGTGCGAGGTAAATACCAGTACGAGCAGGAGAAGTGGCAGAGCGAGGGTAGTAGGCTACAGCAGGAGGTGGAGAAGCTGCGGGAACGTCTCGAGGGCCGTGAATCGGAGCTGAAGAGGACGCAGACCGGGAACGCCGAGCTCGAGGCGAAGCTGCACGAGACGCAGCTTCAGCTCGAGCGGGCGCGCGAGGAGACCGCCAAGGCAACCGCGGCGCAGGAACGGAATCGCGGCGAGATCGAGCGCGCTAGAATCGAAACCGAGAAGATACGCGACCGTCACGACAAGGTAAAGGCGAGAGCGGACGCCCTGGAGGCGGACAACGAGAAGCTCCGCGTCGAGATCGTCCGACTCGAGAGGTTGATGCAAACGGAGGGTAAGACCAGGTCGGAGAGCGCGAGCATCGAGGTAGAACGGTTACGCGCCAGTCTGGACAAGGCGATCATAGCTAGGGATCAGGTGGAGCTCGAGGCGGGCAGGCTGGCCAAGGAGCTCGAGAAGACGCACATGCAGACGGCCAAGTTCCAAGAGGCCGCCGAGGCGAACAAGAAGGAGCTGGAACGGCTCGCCGCGGAGACGCAACTGCTGAGGGACGAGCGCGAGGCGCTCAGGCAGGAGCTGCGCAGGGTGCAGCAGCAGCAACAACAGCAACAGCAGCAGCAACAGATCGCTGGCAGCGAGGAGATGGCGCATCTGCAGCACGAACTGCAGCTCGCCCAACGGGAACGCGACAAGATGGCCGCGATCCTCGAGAACCGCGAGAAACACTCGGAGAAGATCGAGAAGCTGAAGGAGAAACTCGAGGCGGAGGCGAAGCAGCTGCAGGTGGAGCGCGATCAGCTGGTGATACAGCTGGAGAAGTCGCAGGAGATGCTGGTGAACTTCCAGCAGGAGTTGAACGCGAACGAGGCGGAAGTCGAGCGTCAACGGGACGAGGTGCGTCGGTTGCAGCAGCTGCAGCAACAGAGAGCTCACGCCCAGACGCCCGACAGGGCAGCCAAGGAGGCGCTCGAAGCGCAGATGCGGGAGGTGCATCGGCTGACCCAGCAGGTGCAGACCCTGACGCAGCAGCAGACGAAAGAACGACAGAGGGCCGAACAGGCCGAAAAACGGGTGCAGGAACTGCAAAAGCAGATCGCCTCAAGGGACACGTCGGCTGGCGGGAACGACGCGCAGCTGGAGCAATGGCGGAAGCTCTACGAAACGGAGAAGCAACGGGCGGACGCTGCCGACAGGCAGGCCACGGAGCTGCAGAAACGCATCCAGACGACGGAAAGGCAGCTGCACGTCCAGCAGCAGCAGATCCAGCAGATGCAGACCACCATGCAGCAGCAACAGCTCCAGCTACAACAACAACAGCAGCAGCAGCAGCAGCAGCAACCGCAGCAGAACGGCCAGGAGGCCGCCAGGTTGAGAAAGGATCTAGAACGCGCGCGAGAGGAGCTTAAGCAGGCGGCCGTCGAGCGCGAGCGGTTCCAGGCGCAGCTCGAAATGCTGTGCCAGGAACTCGAGAAAAATCAGGTTAGCAGCACGACCTGCACTCGCTCGCGCTGACCTAAAACACTACGCCTACACCCGCACAGTCTGCACTCCTCTGTCCGCCTAATCGTGGCCGATCGTTGTCGACCGGCTGCCGACACACCGCGCCTCTCGTCTCTCTATGTCTTCTCATTTCAACCGCAGCCTCTGCCTTCGTCGTCGACGAAGCAGATACTCGCCCACAGCTCATACACGCCGCAAAAAAAAAAAAATATTCAAATATAACTGAACGATCACGACCGAACCGATAATCATGTATATATACAGACGAGACCGGAAACGATGCACCCGCACATCTTTCTCATCTTTGTGTTGCGTACATGTATAATCTCCGGGCGTCCGTCACACTTCACAGCGAAGCGCAACATCGCCTTCACCATATATCATCCCCCATTCAGACCTTCCTTTTTCAAGCGACCAACACCCACGATCCCGATCGACCATTGCGATCACCTTTCAGGCCAGCCTCGCGTTGCGTGCAATCTAACGCGGCGCAGCGTACCGATTCGTTCATTTATTTCGTTTATGAAAGACACGAGTGGATCTTTCTCGTGAACAGTTTAAACAAAAATACACGAATCATGCTGCGCCACGTCAAATTGCGCTTGACGCGCGACCACTTTCAAGCACAGCCATTCGCGCGCTCATCGCTCGTTTTCTTTTCGTTTACTTTAGATTTCGAGTACGTTCGATCGTTTATGCCGTTTTTATCGTTATGTTTGCTGTTGTTATTACCGCCAGCGACGCCGAGGGGACGAACGGAATTATCTTCCATTGAAATTATCTTTCGTACTAAAGAAAACCAGTAAATAAAATTCCAGAAGTCGACGATCGCACTGATCGTCTCCTGGGTCGCAGGGGGTATGCTCGACACGTTATTGTTATTGCTGTTGTTATGTTTGCGCGTGCGACGACGAGCAACATACCTCAAGCATCGCTGTTTTTGTTCCCTTGTTTTCGTTCGAGCAAGCACCGATTCCAGAGACAGAAAACGGCTGGTACGATTGTAAGCGACGAACAGGCGATTGTCGTTCTCTTGATCGGTGCATGCTCGGCGTGTCATGCGTTTTGCTCTTCGTTGTAGACATAAATTTATTCACCTGGTGACAGTTTTTATCACGACGCATATATATATTTCTTTGTGTATATATTTATACCTCGCCGCAAACGCCACTAGATTGCGAGAAAGCGATCTTCTCGATTGTGCGTGACTTATTTTTAATTGCGATTCATGCATTTCTCATTTTACCCGGCGCCGTGACCATGACGACCAATGGAGCACGTCCCCAGATTTCACTTCGATTCAAATTTGAACATTTCTAGGACCCTGTCGTTGACCCCGACGAATTTTCGACGCCTCTGAACTGGTTTCTAGAAGCTCTTAATGCAGTTGAACAGAGTCCATCGGACCTCCGAGTATCCCTACGTGAATCTAAATTAATTTTAAAGAATACAAAACACTCGTCTCTTTGACAAAGATATGATTTAAGTAGCTTGCACTTTGGTAGCAAAAGAAAATGAATTCGGCGCGATCAGGCACCCACCGGTGGTGCAAATTCTACGAAATGGTCGCGGCCCTAGTATGGCGGCTTGCATCTGCCTATTTAGCTGTAGCGTCGCACGAACCGAATGGATTTGAGATTTACAATTAACGTTTCGACGTAGGTGGACTTGCACGAGGCGAACAAGAAACTCCAAGCTGGCGGAGGGAAACCTGGTACCGACACTACTCAAGAGAAAAGACAGCTGGAGGAACAGAGACGCCAACTGGAGGAGCAGAGAAGACAGATGGAAGAGCGAGCGAAGTCCGTAGATCAGAAAGCTAGAACGATAGAGGAGAAGGAGAGGACGCTCCAAAGTCTCGACCAGGACCTGAAGAAACGGAAAGCGAAAATGGACCAGCTGGAGCAGCAGTTGCAGAGGGTAATCCACGCAGATTACTTTAACCCTTTGCACTCCGAATAATATTTCAATTTCATTATGAGCAGCTCCCAACGTTTTTAAGTGCTTTATTTGAAATTTACTTTAACTAAAAAATTAGACAATTTAAATAAATAAAGGAAGAAACGAATTCACTTAAATACCAGTTTTATTGTCACTTTTGCTGTATTTTGTAATTTTCAAGTGTATGATATCTCTTGAAACAATTTCCTTCACTATTGATTTGAGATAAAAACCGATTTCGAGTCACACTTGACACAGGAGTGCAAAGTTAAATGTAGCGTTTACTTCTCAACCTATCAGGAAGAAAAGTTTCAACAAAGTTTCTATCGTGGAAATATACATTTAGTATGTCTTGATCACTGTGTTTCTTCGAACAGAGCGGTGGGTCGCCGGACAAAAGATTGGCGGAGATGCAGAAGAGTCTCGAAGCTGCAGAGAAAGAATTGGAAAAAGCGAAACAGGAGTCGACCAGAAGCGCTGCAGAGACCGAGAGGCTACTGCAACTGATGCAGATGACTCAGGAAGAGCAGAACTCCAAAGAGAGACAAATCAGAGAACTTCAAGAGTCAGTACCAGTTATTAATATTTCTCAATTTACACTTTCTGCAGTTTTTTTTATGAGACATTATATTTGACAATAATATTTAATCCATTCCTTACAGTGCACTAAAAGCCGCACAAGCCAAGTTGAAACAAGCCGCAACTGCACAGCAACAAGAGGTCAGTGCGCAAGTTACATTTCTAGCGATCTACTAACAAAATATCTAATATAATGAAATAGTTCGTTAATTATTACTAGACTGCGGAGTTTTATGGATTTATAGGGAATTTGAGTGTGCAAGAAACTACAAAATGGACACAGTATGCAAGAATATAAAAAATATTAAGAGTAAAGTTCATATTATAATATTTGCAGAGTAAAGTAAATTCCTATTTAGGTTTAACTTTTGTAGGCACGTTCGCAAAGATTTTATTGTGCATAAAGATCCGCAGTCCAATTATTATATTTAACGATACAGTCAGTCCTATAAGTACCTGCACCATCTATATCTATTGATTTATTTAATTTAAATGATGTTCCAAATCAATTCTCCAAAAGTCACGTTTCCAAATCAATTTTCCATTATAAATATGTACATGAATAAACTTCAAACTTCTTATTTCTTTACGCGAATCAAAGATTATCTTGCGATCCTGGACTCTATCGATCGACAAGTGCACGACTAACGATTTTTCTTCTTGAATTTCCACGCTGCTCCTGGATACGACACGTACACACATACGTATTTGCTTGCTTGATTTATCGTGTTTGCCTTCTGTCTGTGTTTGTCCCTTCATGTTTGTACACCTTGCCCTAAAAAAAAAAAAAACAAACAAACAAATAAACCGAACCGAAACTGTGCGTCTCCGAATGACATGTTGCACCCTTAAAAACAAAAACCTGAAAACGAATATAAAAATGTGTTAAAATATTTTTGCTAAAAATCAGGCGGGTCCCGCCGGATTCCTAAAAAGCTTGTTCTAAGGTCGATTTTCGTTGGGGACGCCTTCTCCGTTCTTTTTAGTACAATTTGCATATTAAGCGGAACTTTACAAGTACACGAACTTATTATACGAAACTAATTAAACGAAAGGATCGTACCGATTCGCCCATGAACAACACACGTCAAGATATATAATTATTTTACGTAACGCTGCGACCATTGTTATCGTATTTAATAATTATAGCGGGAAGATAATGACGATAATAACAATAATTCTTGATATATATATATAAATATAAATAAATATAGATATATATATAAATATAAATATAAATGTAAAGGTAAATGAGAGAGGACAACGGCAACAATAATGTTAATTATTATTACCGATGCGATGATATATATATATACATATTACGCAGGAGAAAGGGACAGACGCATGTGTGTACATGTGTATATACACGTACGCTGCAGAGATATACGTATGTAGATATATTAATATATAAATGTATACATAAATCTAAGATGTAAAATGGTGAGAGAGGCCGAGGCAGAGAACGTCGAACTGGGAAGAAAGACAGAACGACATAGTTGAATCGTATAGAGGCTGAAGACGTTTCCACGTATGCCATGGACGATGGATTCGACGAAAGTAAAATAAAAGAGAGAAACGAAACATAAGCAGAAGCAGAAGCAAAAGCAAAAGCAAAAGGGAAAATCATTGAGATCGACCAGAAAAATACATGAAAACAAAAGAAAAAGAAAGCTTTCGGATCGTGGCACGATCGCAGCCATTCGGAGACGCACCCTTACGTCGTGCAGCACGATACAGTTTTAATGCACACGGGCTGAACTCCTTATTCCCATCCACATGTCCGCCATTTTTTTCTTTCATCTACTTTTCTTTGCGTTGTCACCCCGTCGCCTTCGCACACGCACCGACGCACGCACACAGGACCTGGAAACGGTGAAATACCAAGCCGAGAACGCGAGAGGGGTCGAGGAAAGCAGGAAGAAGGAGCTAGAGGCGAAGGACAAGCGAATATCGGAGCTGGAGCTGAAGGCATCCTCCCTGGAGAGGCTGCTAAAGGAGCAAGCGTGCTCAAAGAAGATGAAGGACGCCAGGAACGTCAGCCTGGAGGACAACGACGGCTGGAAGAAGGAGCTGGAGCTGAAGAATAGACGAATAGCCGAGCTAGAAGGCGAGCTGGTCGCCTGCAAGATCATCGGGGACATCAACAATACGTCTACGCAGAGTCCAAAGCTGACCGATGAACTCAAGGAGGAGAAAGACTCGTGGAGGAAGGAGCTGGAGGTCAAGAACAAACGCATAGCGCAGCTAGAGGACGAGATCGAGGCTCTGAAGAGGCTGGTGAAGGAGGACGGTGAAACGTCCAAGTCCATGAAATGCGAAACCGAAGCGAAAGACGAGAACCAGTCCTGGAAACAGGAGATCGAGACCAAAAATCGACGAATCGTCGAGCTAGAGCAGGAAATGAAGTCTCTGGAGAACTTCCTCAGGGAGCACGCTGATACAGAGAGCGTACGAGACCTGGAGATCGTGATTAAGAGGAAGACTAGGAGGATAGAGGAGCTGGAGGACACCGTGGCAGAGTTCGAGGACTTCCTCAAACAGAATCCCGACGTGAAAGAGCTGCACGATCTTCGTTGCCAGGTGACAGCTGGGAACAGACGGATCCAAGAGTTGGAGAGGTGGATACAGAAGAACGGCGAGAACAGGGAGGCGAGGATCGGTCAGGAGAGGGTCGTCGAGCTGGAGGAGATGGTCACGCAGCTGGAGGAGTACGTGAGGAAGCACAACGTGGACGGACTGAAGAGGAAGTTGCAGGATCGAGAGTGCAGGATCGAGCAGCTGCAGAGTCGTGTTGGGTATTTGGAGAAGGAGCTAGTGAAGGTTGAGGAAAGTTGTCAAGGTAAGAACGTGGCTCGGATATCTGGAAGTCTATTTGATCTAAATTCATCTAAAATTGAGTCGTTCACTACACAAATCGATTAACTCCATCAGTCACATTAAAATTGTAATTTTACTGATGATTATTTTTTGGCTATTCTTTCTTATTATTAATATATTAAATATTTGAAGTATTAATATATTACTATATTAGGAAATATTTCTTATCATTAATATTAGATTATTATTCTTACTTTATATACCGTTAGATGACAACTATACCTGTATTTATACATTCTACATTATTTATTTATCACATAAAAATTGTAACTTTACTGACAATTATTTCTTGGCTATTCTTTCTTATTAGTTTTATATACCGCTAAATGAAAGCTTCATCTGTATATGTATGTATTCTGCAATATTTATTTGAATTTATATTATTACGGGAATTTTAAAAAACAATGTACATTACTTCATCGCATTTTTCGATTTATTGTTTATGGAGTTACTCGATTTGTCCAATGAATAGCTCAATAACGAACCTTGTTTTTAGCCGACTTCGAAAAGGAGGAGATTATTTACAAAAGCATTGGGCCGAACTTGTAAAATTTCCAGGAAAGGAAGCACAAAAGAACCATCGAAACGTCCAAGACAGAGGGACAGGAATGAAGCCAGACGATCTTCCCTGCGATCACCCGACCAACGACGAGGCCTCAGAGCTGATCAATAAGGAGCAGAAGATGAAGAAGATGGAGCACGCTATCTCTGAGAAGGACAACAGGATCCAGGCGTACGAGCAGCAGATCGCGGAGTTCAAGGACGAGATAGCGAAGCTGAGGAAGGAGACGGATGCTCTGAAAAAGGAGCTGAGCCAGTATGACGACATAGGTGTCCTCAAAGAAGAGATCAGGGTCAGAGATGAGAGGATTCAACAGCTAGAGGATGAAATAGACTTTCTGGAAAGAGCCTTCAACGAGAGGATCGACCTCGACCAGATCGAGGAGCTCATGAACGTTATAAAGGAAAAGGAGGACAAGGAGTGCCTGATGTCCAAGGATCTCGCGGAGAAGAGAAACAAAATCGAGGAACTCGGAGAGGCTCTTCGCCAAAGCGTCGTCATTGCCAGCGACAGTGAAAGGAAATTGAAGAATGAAGAGAAGATGAGGAAGGAAACCCTTCAAAAAGTAAGCAGAAATGTGTTTAATTAATTATGCTTGTATTGGGTTGTCCAGGAAGTTTGTGCCAATTTTTAAGGAACATTCAAAGGCACGTTTGAACTTTGAAATATATTTATTGAATTATATAAGTACTATTTTGTTCCATAACTTTTCCACTTTGTAAGGGATGTGCACATGTTATTTGTTTTCACTCATGTTTTCAGAGCTGTACCACCTACCAAAAATCGGCATGGACTTTCCAGGGTTACCAATATTTTATGTATACATTGCCAGTTTGTCTTTCTCACAGGTAGCCAAGTTGGAGCAGAGGATCGCGTCGATGCAATCAACTTCGGCGTTGAAGTGCATCACCTGTCAACCCCTCCTGTCCAAGTTGCAGAAGTACGAAACGAAGCTCCAACGACTCGCCGAAGAAAGAACTGCGCAGCTCGAGGATCTACGTCAAGTGAAGTGAGTGAATTCAAGTAAAAAATGTTGCTAGCTTTACCGAGAGTTTGCTAAAGCTTTATTCGACGACAGACGAGAGGCTTTGAAGGCTGCAGTCTCTGAGAAGGACGCGCATCTGGCCTTGCTGGAACATTCCGGGATTAAAACTGCGGCTCAGTTCGAGCAAGCTGAACAGCTGAAGGCAGACAGGAAGAGGCTCCTGGACAAGCTGAAGAAAGAGGTAATTCACCTACTAGAAAACGAAGAAACGTGTTTACTTGTGTCAAAATGTGAAATAAAAAAATCGCAGGATGAGAAGAGTATCGAGTTATCGATAGAGTCAGATTCGACGGACTCAGCGGGGACGCCACATCTACTAACGAAAGTTTTGGAGACATCGGACGACGAGGAAGAAGCTCCCGCGTATCATCACAGCGATTCGAGTTCCCCGCGGCCAGCTACGACGAATGGCGACAGCTGTTCTCACTCGTAAGTTAAACGATCTCGCAGGTATACCATTCGAACTTTCAAGCACCCATTTCGATAATAAATTTAAGTTGATCGACGAAACAGAGGCTGTTGTTTTTTTCCAGCAAAAAGAAGACATCGAACGGATCGGAATCGCGAAGCAACCGAGACCAGTCGAAGCCCCATCGACGGGATAGCAGATAAGTACTCGAGGCCGCCTACGGTTATTACGGTGTAGAAAACAAAACAAACAAACAAACAAACAAAATCGGTCTCTCTTCGTTTCTTCGATGTTGTCATCTGCACACACACACGCAACCGTAGAGGCAGTCTAGAGCCATTCTAGAGTCTTAGAGAGAAACCAACAGTCAACAGAGATACCTCATCGACCCAACAGCGACAGTACCGACAGACAGCACCCCATGATTCATTCGTGCCCCAAAATCAGCATACATCATCGCGAATCACCATCAACCATTACCACCATCTTCATCATCCATCACTTCGATCACTTTGATCACCGTCATCCAAGCACGTCGTCCTCGCGATATCCCACGGAACCAACCGAGGAGGATCATTTCGCGAAGTATCGGTGGCCTGGTTTAAACCAATCGTAAACGAGGCTGTCCGTTTCACGTGGATCGTTCCAAGGACGCGCCAGTATCAGCGGGATCTTCTCAAGGGACGGCGAAAAATGCTCCCTCGGGTCTTTAGAGCAGACAGGATAACAGCATATCGTTTAGATAACCGAAACGTGGCGCGAAGGATAAAAAACAATTATGTATCGCGCGAAACTCGACGATCTACGGGAGTACGTAGCTGCCCAATGACTAGACCAATTGAAACAGAGCGTCCATGGAGGAGGTACAATTGTTACGATAGAAAATAGATAGTTTTTTTCGGTAGACCAGTTGGTTGCATGCCTCGGAGTCCTCTGGGGATGCTCCGTTTCCAGGAAGAAGAACGCGTCGAATCGTTTAGAATTAATTATCGTCAACGCGTCGAGTTTCGTTCCAGCGTGCATTTCTTTCTCTACTATCCGCTCCAGATTGATACGAAAAAAGGATCGACGATCGTGAACGCGACGTAAGGGTGGCAGTTTGTTCTTCGTCCAGGTTATCAGATGTTAGGAAGATAAAAGAGGAGAGGAATCGTTCTCTCGCGAAACACTGAATTAAATTTAACATTCTTGGAACAAACAGTGGTCACGATCGAACTACACAATCGCAAATTTCGATCAAGTTTCTTCCAAAGAAATCTCGTCGAGGAAACAATGAACGGTTCCTTTCTTCCGCGAAGTCACCTGCCATCGACTTGTGCAAGGTCGTAACCCCATCGCTGCTATTTCTCCATCGTCCACGATTCGAGTGGCTCGATCAAACGCGAAAGGAGACGATGCACGTACGGTTTCTCCCCCAAAAAATCCCTTTCCTTTATTTTGGATTTCTTGTCACGGGTCCAAAGTTCGTCGTTGTAATAACGAGCGTTAGAGCTCTAGAAAGCGACGAAAGAAGATGTAGGATCGTTGTAGAAGATAATCGGTAGCGCGAGGGATACGACTGCGAACTACCCTCGGAATGGCAGCCACGAATGGGTCCAGTGATTTCGAGAATCGAGAGATGAAGACGAACCGAGAGGAAGCTCGAGTCGTGGTGTCGATTAGCTTTCAAGATGACAATAAACGAACGTTTCGTGCAGCTGGCATTCGATGTGCCCGGGATGCTGCGGAGGGACGCACGAAGAGAACGCCAAGCGAGCTTTTTTCGTCCTATTAAAAGTGTTTGTGTGTCGTGAATTTTAATCGTGAACTGTTAACTGATTTCATAGGATTATTCCGTTGAAGCATATTCGTGAAAGAATTATAAGAGCAGGTACGTGAGTCACGGAAGTGTTCGTATTCCTTCAACTGCATCAGATTCTCATCAAGTTCGATTTTGTATTAAAAATTAAAAAATAAAGGAAGTAGAGAAGAATATATTCACAGTTAAAGATACACTTTACTGAGTTTGGGAGTGGAATTGATATCAATTGATCCGAAAGAAAAAGTCTGAAGTCCGAAGTTGAGGAAGGACAAATATGCACCTTCGTGACTCACTGGACGTAGACTAAAAATGGCGACCAGAGTCAAAGAACCTTCGATCCATTCGAACGATTACTGGACGCGTAATCTGTATATAAACGCAAGTAATCACGTGTACACAGTTGTAGAATAATATTGTAGATACGATCGCTATCGGTATTTACTCGTGCTACGATTATTCACGAAGCGCATAGAGACTGTTAATCCCTCTGAACGACTTTCTATATAGTTTCTCAGCCTGAATCACTTGGTACGTGTCTATTTTACGTTGACAGCCATGTAAATGTTTATAGAGATTGTTACGGAGGTTTCGTTCGTCTACTGACACGATCGATCGATATTTATTGAAACTGTTGCAAAATCTTTATCCGTGTAAATAGTCACACACGTATATATAGATGTGAATTCTATTGGGTTGTTTGCTAAAGAGACAAATTTTTCTTTCGACTCTTGCGTACGATACTTTAGGATTTTTCTAAGAGGATAGAGGACTTGCGAGTGCAAAGTAGGTTATAGTTCCCGGCGAATAGTTAAACATTATAGATCGTTTCAGAGTTTGCAATATGATAGATTCTAATAGGCTAGGTAACGAGCTCAATTGATCGGAGCAGTCAATAAAAAATTTAAGTTCCTTTACGAAATGAAAGAGATATTCACGCAATAGAGGATTAATATTTATCAATTATCGAGTCAATAACTGTCAGAGTCAAGGAAAACACAGACATACGTACGAAATCCCCCGAGCGTTTTCTTCGTGCGTCTTCGAGAACGCATTCAAGACAGCGGCCATTGTCTTAGACGAAGAGAAAGGACAATTGGCGGGGAGCCTGTTTTCCAACGAAAATGGACACGCGAAAAGACATTGGCGTGCCGGTGCTGACCAGTTTCCGGATCCAAGGAGAATCTAATAACCTTCCTTCGATCGTTAAACGGTAGATTGAGATTCCCAGTTGCCATCGAGTATACATTCTCGACCAGAAATGGGAAAAATTCTTGTCTCGAAGAATGTAAGATAAATAAGCATCCATCTGTCTCAATCTCAAGCATTTGTCGAATAAAAATTAGAATTCGACTTACATACAGTGGCTGTAGATAATATTTCTACACCGATCAATTTCCAAAAAAATTATATGAAATCGCAATTTATTAACTTCTTTTTTATAAACAATGATATTCTACATATTCTTGGAAATCTCTATAATAGATACAGTGCAACAAAAATTAGTTATTTATATAAGTTGCGAAATTAACAAGAAAACAATAGTAAATCGATCGAAATATAGAAGTAATAAATATTCAAACAATTGTTAAACTTTTAAAACTTCATAATGAAACGAAATTTATATTAATTTATAAATAATTAATACTTCGTTGGATTACCTTTTGATTTTACAATTGCTGCAACTCTTTCAGGTATTAAATTAACTAAGTGTCAATGTTATTCGTGTTGGGATCTTCTTCCATTCCTCCATTTTTTGAGACTTCTTTACTGGAAATTTGATGTTTTCGAATTCGTACGAAGCAGTAAACTATTGCGTTTATGTTACAAACTCTACTGTAAATGGTTCGTCATAAGAACCGTACGGATACTTATTGCTTCCATATTTCTGATGATTCTTCGTATTTTCTTCTTAATTTCGCAAGTTATATAATCCAGTAATTGTTGGTTGGACTATATCTATTCTAGAGATTTCCGAGAATACGTAGATTATCATTGTTCATAGAAAAGAAGGTAATAAACTACAATTTCACGCAAAAGTTTTTTGGGAAACTGATCGTTGTACGAATACATTCTACACTCACCGTAGAAACGAACTGTATCGCAAAATAAACGAATAAAGATTTCTCCGGTTGAATTTTACTCGTGATTCGACTAAAATTTTGCCCATCCGTGGTCTCGTAGAGAGAATGGTTGCCATTGGGACAGCGGGGATCGGGGTCGTTGAACGCGAGGCGCTGAAGAATAGCGTAGAAAGAAACGAGTCGTTTTTGTAAATAGGTCGTACGTCGACGTTTCTTCGATAGCCCTGCTAGTCGTAGTCTAACACCTGTGTCCGCTCTGGTTCTGTACCCATTCCCCCGTCTAACGACTAGTCTAGAGTAAACCTGTACTACGCGTATACATAGATATATCCTAAACGAATTCTCTCGAGCAGATAAAACTTCAGACTAACCTTACGAACTGATAGCGCCCAGTGCATGATTCCCGTACACTGGCCTGGAGGCAGAGATGGGCAAAATTCTATCCTCAATATTTACGCCACCTGTACGCGTTTCATTTCAGCAAATAAGCAAGCTTTAATTCATGTCGCAGGCAATCACTCTTCACTAACGAGAACACTATTTAAACTGAGGCACTACCATCGATGTTACATCACCTGATCGTTGTCTGTCGATTTAACAATTTTTTCTACCGCCTACGTATTGCTGAACTTTCGTCGATTAAAAGATCGCCATCCTTCTATGCGTTAAAACGTAAAGTTTTGCCCGTCTCTGACCGGGATCGATACGGTTCCGATCGCGGGAGGATCGACTCTATCGCCCGCAGGGAATTGAGAACGAACGGCGCGCTCCTCGCCCGCCTCTCGCTCACTGTATACATATTATATATACATATATATGCATATATATACATAAAAACAAAAAAAAATTGAAACTATACATATATTGTCGTGTCTGCCGTACGGAGAGTTAAGTGACATGTTGAAAGTGTAAAATTTTATCGTTAATACTTAAAAGAAAGAAAAAAAAGATGCTCTCTTTAATTCGTCGATAACACGCTCTTTCTCGTTGCTGGTACACGACAACTTTTCCCTAAAAACATTCAATCTCTGACGCCCATGGCGCCGAACCCCCCTCTCCCCCTCCCCAACTTCGAAGACTTATCAATTGCGAACTCTACTACTTAGATGGCAGATTTAGCCGGAATCGAACGGGGGCAATCCAATCGCGCGCAAGGTGGACGATCGTCGAGGACGACGCGTATCACTCGCTCGATCGTCCACCTTGTGCGATCGACAGAACGACTGCGTTCAGTCGGAGCCACTTTCCTCTGTCATCTCTCGTCTCGACTTCAGACACTGGTCCGTAGAATAAGCGTAACGTGTACAGCGAAACGGTTGTTCGAAGAGTTAAGAGCGACACCGGGTCAATTTTAAGATGTTCCAACGCGAAGATTCGAGAAATCGATACTGACGCGATAACGAAGCAACAGTGTTGGGCAAAGGATAATTTATGGTTAATGGTTACTGAATAATCCGAGTAATTAAGGTTAATAATCGGCGCGTTGAATGGCAACAGTCATTTGTCTTCTGGACGAGCAAATAATTAATAATAGGCTATCGAAAGAATAAATATCGGTATTTAACAAAGAACTGAATATGTATTGGTAAAAGAATAAAATATGTAGCGAGTTATCCAGTTTTGTCCGAACGATCTGTGCCAGTCAACGTGTCGATGAATGATCGAAAGCAGTTGCAGATTTCAATTATAACGTGCGATTATTTATTAATCCTACAAATTTTGAATAATTATTACAAGGCCGCTGTTCGAGCTCTGTGAAATGATTATCGCGAAATCTCGCAGTAACGTTTCCTGGCCGAGCATCGAAGTCTCCCTCTGTTCGTTTCTTGCGCGGGCGTTGAAGTCACCGACCTCCGTCGCGTTCGGAGCGCTCGTGGAGCAATGTTCTCGAGTTGTTCCGATGATAAATGACAGAGGAATGTCTCGATGTCTCGTTAAGGGTCGATCAGACGAAATAGAATACGATTTTGCGGTTAGGAGGTGCTAGTATAAGTCGAGAACGAAGACTCTCCGTGTTCAGCCTCCAATACCGTAGACAGAGATGATTTTTTAAAGAGAAATGAATCCAGACAATCGAACGACGAGACCAGAGTGACGATAATCAACTGTAATAAATTCCTACGCAAGTTTGGCCCACTTTTGACCCCTCACTTTTTAGTTCCGTAGCTGCGAAACGTTCGTTTTGACGTCAGCTGGTCGACGAAGCAAATATTTCGAGGTGGAGCTTGACACGATAATTACGGAGAGTTTTCGTTCGCGCGATGGTTGAAAGTTGTGAAATATTGCGATAACAACGAGATTTGTTTTGACAATGGCTGAGTCGGGAAAGAGATGAAGAGAGAGTGAATAGGAGGAATTAGAGAGGATGTAGCCGGATAAAATGAAAATGAAACGGTTAGTAAACGTGTGCCACCGTCATATCAAGCCTATATCATCGTGTTACATTATATATATATATTATACATATATATATATAGCTAAGCAGAAAAAAATTAATATTACCGTTAATCGACACAATTGTTAACGAGGTGTGACTGTGTTACGTGTGCGTGTCTGTTGGTGAATATAAAAAATAAAAAAAGAGTCTTTCTTTCGATCGCTCGAGGATTGAAATGGCCTGAGAGCAAATTTTCGAATCTTACGAATCTTTTACCGGCACTCTTTATTGTCCGATCTCTTAAGTACTCCACTTCAATCAGTAATAAAACAATCACTCCGACACTTATCATCGTCCCGTCTTCATTAGATGAAAAGAATTAAATAAAAAAAATAAATAAAGGTTGTAACCGTAGGGTGTAATCGCTTTAAATGATTGATTAACTTTATCTTCAATTTTAAGACTGTTTAACGAATAAATTATCAAAGCGAAATGTGTGACGATAAATGCTTCGATGTTGCGTCGTTCTATTTAAAAATAGTCTCTCCTTCAAGGTTATATCGAATATATGAGAAAAGACAAAGGAAATACGACGGGGAAATCGAGTGACGAGCACGAAGGGCAGACACTTTAGCGTCAGATAATTTTATTAAATGACGCGGAGATGTTATGCGTCACTGGGTGACGCTAAAAGGATTTCCTGATATCGATCACGCCAAGTGGTCCCTCAAGGGCGACGACGAAGAGGAAAACCGAATGTTCTTCTCAGTCTTCGAACTTGATACGTGCGAAACGCGAAAGAAGCGATATCAACTCTTTATTTGGCGAACAAGAGAAACAAAAATAAAAATCACTAAAAAAAACGAACAAAAAATTGTAAGGAGCTTCGAATAATTTCTGACGTTACAGAGAAGCTCGGGTGTTCCCGTTTTCTCCATGAGTCGAATAAAGCGTTGATCGACTGCCCTCCAATTACTAAACAGAACAAATGAACGCAGATAGGATATCCGCACTCGAGTGATCCTAAGTTGTGACTGTTCGTGGAACACGAGTGAAAATGCGAAAGCGTGGAAAGCGAGTAGTCGTGAGAGCGCGTGAACGAGGCCGTCTCGATATTATTTTTCGACTCGACTGTTTAGTATCTACGACGAAAAAAACGTTTTTATGTGAAATATTGCGTAAGGAAAGCCGTAGCGGCGTCGCGACGATCCACGTTGGAACCGCGGCCGCTCGAGTGAATAAATTCGTACCAAAGATAGGGAGTAATCGCAATTGTCCAACGATATCACGCTGAACGCGACCAAAACGAACACACCTGAGTTAATCAGGCCGCGAGTCCTCCTGGACCTGACGCCGCCACGGCATGGGTCCTCCCGCCCCCTTTTTTTATTCTCCAATTTCTACGTGTTTAATCGTTAAGTGAAACAGAGGATTTAAGCGAAAACGAGAGCACGAGAGCGTGAGTCAGACAGAAAGCTAGAAGGAAGAGGTACGACGACGTACAGTGACACATTATACCTCGGGGTGGATCGAGATTAATATTTGAAAAGCTCCTTAAAAAAGGAATAGACTGCTCTTTTAAATTCAATCTCATTTAAAGAGGGAACTAAACAAATTGTATAACACTAGAGAAATATCTAGAGGTTTGCTTCTGTTTAAATAAAACAAATTCAAATGATTCAAAAGTAATACAGATATCCAAATATATTCCAAGTATTTGTGCTACTCAAAAAAATTGATTTAATTTTTTCCAGATTAAAAAGGTTCCAATGAATTGACAACTAATACTGAGTTTTTGAAACATCGATTTTGAGAAGCCTAGGTGTCTTTTTAGTCTAAAGGATAATGCGCCACTAACGACGTATCGAAAATATCGAATAGGATCGAGTATCGCTGATCTGCGCGCCGTGTTCGTTAATTACGGCCGCGACACGACTATCGATCGCGTGTACATACCTAAAGGGAACGATAATAATGCGTGTGCGTGTGTGGCGGTGAAAAATTAAGCGAGAAACTGCGAGAAAAAGACACAGGATCCGAACGAAGCGAGCAAAGGCTATTTAGTCTTCGGGACGCTCGACGAATCGAGCGAACGACGATCGGCGTGATCGAGGGATCCCTCCAGAAACCAGAGACGGACGAAATTCTAATCTAGATACGAATTTCGAGTAACGAACGAAGGATGAACTACTCTCTATCGTCGAATAAAAGTTTGAATTATAAAATAAAATATTTCACAGGAGAATAAAAATTGAACCGTTCAAATCTATTAAACGTACACTGTGTCTATTATTCGAATGAAATTTCGCCCAACTCTGGCAGGAATCCTCGATCACGCGATTTGTCGACGAAGCGGACAGGAGAAGCGACGAGGCTAGAAATAAGTTTAACGAGTAAGCTAAGATAAGCTATAAAGAAAAAAAAAAAAAGTAAACAGTTTATTGAAGTACATTGTTGCAACTGCCATGCTGTGTGCCATTATATAACGAGTCACGTTTGTCGTAAAAAGCAAAAAGAAAAAAAAAGTAATAATATGTGAAATGAAAATCTCTTGTGCGCGTTCCCGTCTGTCTGAAACTTCTTGGTCAACGACGCCACGAGAAGCGTCGAGGCGAACTTCGGTCTGCGAGCTGGATAAAGTTTTCACGCTTTCTAGGAACAATAGCAATGAGATCGCGAGGAATAAACCAAGTCGAGATGTAAACACCATCAGTCGTGGAAAAACCATAAGCCCTTTGATTGTGCTTTAATAATTAATTCCAGCTCCCGCAACAGTCCAGCTTGCAACTGCAGCATCCAAGAAACTAAATAAACAGAAATTCTTCTATTATTCAATCGAAATTTAAGTGATTCGACAAAGAATGTTTGGAAACCGTACTCCAGAGGAACAGTCCCAAAAAGCTGGTCTCGTACACCTGCTCGCGCGAACCAACATGTACATTATAGCGGAGATCGAGGTACCATATATAAATATAACGATTAATGTATACATATACATATGTGTTAACGCTGCTGAGCACGTGTACGTCATTCTCCATCGAGTTCCTCGCGGCTCGCAGATGAAGACGCCTCCATGAAAACGTATTTTTGCGAGGATTCGTTCCTGCTGTTGGGAAACCGTGAAAAGACATTTTTTTATTGTATAATTAATCTCATGCACATTTTCGTCGAGGATGCGTCGCATTTTTATCGAGCCAACCGTTGCAGCAATCCGACACAGCGATCGAGATTCTTCCATCGAAGTCGACGCCTCCTGAATTCGAGGGAAAACGCGGGACATCGACGGGGAACGTCGATCGCTTGAATTTTCGTGAAAATAGTCGCGCCGTACACTTTCGTCTAATTCTTGTATCGTTTTAAGGAAACGGTTTCTTCTTGACCCGCAACTACGCGCGATATGGCAAGTTTTTCAAGGTTTTGATATCTTCGTAAGCAGTTCGTTAACCGATTAGCGCGGATTCTTTGATAACGCTACGAAAAATATTGTATATATATAATTTTCTTTCTTTGTCCTGCCGGCGGCGAGGCGCGTAGTTGCGGGTAGAAAAATGATCGTACCCGCTGTGTAAAATAATATCGTATTATCTCGCTTTATGTACACGAATCACATGATAATCGCTCGTAACGATGATGAAGTTTCTGTTTTCTTTCTTTTTTTTTTTGGCGACAAAGCAACCCACACACCGCGAGACAAATGTGTTCATCGATCCTGTCGCAGACATCGGTAACGCGATCGCGTTCGAAAACACACGGAAAAACAGCCGTTACTTTAGCAGAGACCCGCGCAAGAACGAATTCCTGCTGTTCGCGAGACATCCATGTTTCTCACGTGTCGCGACGTCTTAAAAAAAAAAAGAAAAGAAAAACAGAAAAAAAATAATGCCGAGTTATAATCCAATTGTTAGCTGACAGCCGACGGTGTGAGGAAAGAGAAAAAAAATATGAGTAATTAAGAGTAAAAAAGAAAAAAAAATAAAACCAAAGATGACGTCGATCCATCATAGATTCAAGCACAATAAGGAACTATAGTAGGGCCAGGCACAATAAAATTCGGCCGTCACGTTGTAGGCAGCGATCTGTTAGAGCGACAAGTCATATAAGTATCTATATAGCGAGACTATTAAATAAACACATATTGTCTATTGTCACGAGAAGTGTATTCATTGTTAAACGCTGACCCCTTCTCCAAGACTCTGATTATAGATCTGGCATTAAGTTGAATAAACACACATAACGAAACCACCAAAGTCTACCTCGTTCCTTTAGCCTAATCCAAGTAAACCCCTTGTCATCGGCGAATAGAAAAAAGGAACTGAAGGCTGCCGATTCAGTTCCGATTTAAACATCAATAGTTTACACTCTGAAGCTTGCCTCTTGAAATATGAGTTTTCCTTCGTCTGGAAGAATATCGTTTACGTACTGCAATCGTATTGAATAAAATATAAAAACGTGTTAAACAGAGGCAGATTTTTTTCTGAAAGTAGAGTATGAGCAAGCCTGTCCGCAGTTCCATTAGAAATGTGCGAAGAGACCTACGGAAGTTTACGCACAGTGGAGGTAAGTTGAAACGTTTTTTCTAGTAACCTATACTCGTCTCCTGTAACTGAATTTTACATTCACGGCCATTGAATTAAACAAGATGCGTCGAAATATATTCAATTCAGCGAACAAGACAACAGGTTGGACCACCAAACACGCGTCTTACAGAATAAATTAGACCAGCACACGAGAATATTTGCTTCCATGTGTCCAGATGAGATTCTAGACCATTACGATGATTACCAGACTAGAATGTATTACACTACTTTGATGCTTGGGGATGTGTCAGGTATAATTAGCGAACGAACAACTTCTCTGCGATTTGACCTTCCCTTTGATAAAAAGAAGTCGAACAGGGTTCACGGATCTCGCTGAGAAGTACACTAAAACGGGCAGAGGTGGCCCATCCAAGTTGACCGACACTTTAAACAGTTACATCGGCGCAATGGTCCAAGAGATCCTGTCCCATAATGGCGACGTGCTAAAATTTTCTGGGGACGCGTTCATAGTAATGTGGAAGCTGAACGAGGGCATGGTGATGCGCGATCTGGCGATAGAAGCGATGCAAACCGCTTGCATCATTCAAAAACACTTCGGAACTTATGACACCGAGGTTGGGGTAACCCTCAAAGGTGTATACCATGTGATTATTCTATTTAAATAATTATGGATGACTTCAGTCGTTTGCATGGTCTGTCTAAAAAGAAATCGAACTTTTGCTATTAAAAGAAAAAAGTACAAGTAAGGTTTTTACAAACACGTTTATTTACTCAAAATAATCTCCCTTTGCGTCAATACAGCGTGTAGTCCGCTTAATTAACATTTCGAAGGACCTTTGCAGCTCCTGTTTTGGTAGCCCGTTTAGTACGGCGGTTACAGCGGCCTGAATCTCCGAAATGTTATTATAATGTGTCCCTTTCATTGGAATTTTCAATTTTGGGAAAACATAATAATCGCAAGGAGACAGATCAGGCGAATAGGGTGAATGATCCAAAGTAACAATACCAATTCCAATGAAAGGAACACATTGTAGCAATATTTCGGAGATTCAGGCCGGTCTACACGCTGTATTGACGCAGAGGGAGATTATTTTGAGTAAAAAAACGTGTGTGTAAAAATTTTACTTGTACTTTTTTTGTTTTTATAGCAAAAGTTCGGTTTCTTTTTAGACAGACCGTGTATATTTACGATATTAACCCTTTGCACTCGAGAGGCGACTCTCGGTCACCACTAGGTTTGACGCAGTAAATCGGTCAACAATGATATTTGTTTAGGTTTAATTTCTTTGGAACTCGAAGTGTCGATAAAATGGTTGGCGACAAGGTAAAGGTGACCTGATTAAGCTTAGCATTCGTGGCAATAGGATACTAGGAAAGCATCTCGAGTTGCTAGTAGATACCAGAAAGAAAGGCCTCGAGTGCGAAGGATTAAACTGCGTAGTAACGAACTAAGGATATACTAGCCTTTAAACTAGTTTTCTCCAACCATTTTTGTGCTATGATCCACCTAAACTTTTCTAAAATGTTTATGTCCCCTCCTCAATATATACATAACTTTAAATATTTAAAAATGGAAATGCTCACTAGAGAAACTTAAATGATAGATTTTAGAAAGGAATCACTAGGAAATTATTGGGGAAAAAACAATAAGTAAATTTTCAAATTGCCCCACGTTGGAGAACACTGTTTTAAACCATTCCTTATTCGATGAAAATTGAAACAGTTGCATATTACTTCAAGTTCGTCGTTTGGTATACGTTTTTTACCACCTGTAACGAACACTTTGATCCAGTAAAGTTAGCGATAGCCTCTGGAAGAACGTACTTCACGTCTATCGGAGACCCAGATTCCAGATCTCATTATATCATTACTGGGAAACCTGTGTGGGATGTGAAATTCGCTGAGGGCCTCTGTAGGTGATTGCAACAGCATTTCGTTAATCTAATATTGAATATTATCTTAATATTGCTCGAGAAAGTGCAGGATATAACATGAAAAAATATAGCTATTAACTGTATACGCTTGATCAGGGGTGGTGACATTCTGGTAGCTCCCAGCAGTTGGCAATGGGTGAATCCAAATGAGTACGTGCACGAAACACTTCCGGATGGTATACACACCCTTATTGTTGGCTGCACAAGCTCGTGGTATCAGTCTAAGGAAGATATCGTAGCAACCAGCTCGGATGGTATTTATAGACAATCAAACATATACAGTCAGTCATATAAATATTCGTACCCTCTATGTCAATTGAAGAAATTTGTTTAAATTAAATGGTTGGTTCGATGTTTCCAAGTGTATGTTTATATAAATACGTTGATTTACACAGAGTGTCCCAGAATTAGTGTAAGAAGCAGAAATGGAGGGATAGCTGAGACGATTTCAAACCACTATTTCCTTTGGAAAAATATCGGATGGTGCTTAGTTTTTCGTTAATAATTCAAAAACGAAGCGCCATTCGAGATTTTTGTAGAGGAAATTGTGATTCCTTTTACATTAATTCTGGAACACCCTGTATGTAAATGTATAAGTTTATTTATATACATATTTATAATGAAAACTTCATTTAGTCATATCAAAACTCTTATTTAATTTAGTAAAACTTCTTCGATATACATAGAGAGTACGAATATTATTTGGGTTGACTGTATAAAGGAGATAAACTAAAGCATCACGAAATAATTTCTACTCAATCCGGTTTCCATAGAGGAAACAGACGAACATATGCCCAAGCATGCTTACGATTCAATGTACGTTTCGAAGGCAATCGCGGATTCAGAGACCGAAGCAGTGATGATGAGCCTAGCTGGCGACACCTTCGAAGCAGAACAAATCAAACAAATCGATTACAGCTGTAAGTGGCCAATTGCGTGTGGCTAATTGCAGACGAGGTAATCTACGGTATTTTCCAGTACGACCTAAAATCGTAAAAATAGCGAAAGCTCGTCTGAAAGACGCTCTGAGGAGCTACATGCTGAGACCAGTGATACGATCCGTGGAAATGGGCGAACCCTTGGAGTATCTGACTGAAATGAGGCAAGTGGTGATCCTCTTTATCAACGTTATCACCACATCCGTGGACAAGAAGACGTTGATTTCCTTGGTCGACACTGCTTACAAACTAGTTTGCAAGTAAGCTTACATTCCTCTTTATAATCTACGCATTTAGAGACTTTCTTAAAATAATAATTCCCTAAAAATTAAAATATTTCGTCCCCAAAAATAATTCCTCGAAATAGATTTAAAGTCAGGTTTGTTTTCCGATCTTCGTTGGTGTCTAATGCCGCGTATGTTTTCTTATTTATGGATAAAGGATCGTTGGCGAAATGCACGGATGCGTGAACAAGACGTCCCTCTTCGACAAGGATCTAATGTTTCTCTGTGTTTTCGGTTTACGAGGCGACAAGCACGAACTAGAGTCTCAGATTGGGCTGAGATGCGCGGCGAAACTGCGAATGGGGCTCCTGAAGTTGGAAAACGTTAAATCGGTCACTGTCGGGGTGACCACGGGCATGACGTACTGTGGGGTTGTGGGACATATCTTGCGAAGGGAGTACACCGTGATTGGAATATCTGTGAACAAGGCTGCGAGACTTATGGTCGCGTATCGCGACAGGGTGAGGATCAGGAGTTTTAGTAAAACTTTACGTCACAGTTCTATGTAAAAATTATATACAGTGGATGTAGAATGTATTCGTACACCGATCAATTTCCCAAAAAACTTTTGTGTGAAAATTATAGTTTATTAACTTCTGTTTTTATAATCAATGATATTTTACATATTCTCGGAAATCTCTAAGATAGATATAGTCCAAACAACATATACTAGTTAATATAATTTGTGAAATTAACAAAAAAATGCGAAAAGTGGGTAAAAGTATAGAAGCAATAAGTATTTGTACGACTCTTATGACGAACCATTTACAGTAGAGTTTGTAACGTAAACACATTAGTTTATTGCTCCGTACCAATTCGAAAACATCAAATTTCCGGTAAAGTACTTTTGAAAAAGGTTCTAATAGAGGAATGAAAAAAGATCCCACTTCGAATAACTAATAATTTAGTTAATTTAATGCTTAGAAAAGTTACAATAATTATAACATCAAAAGAAAATCCCATGATGGAAGTATTATATACTTGTAAATTAATGTAAATTTCTTTTCTTTTAATGAAGTTTTAAACATTAAACAGTTGTGCGAATACTTGTTGCTTTAACATTTCTATCGATTAATTGTTTTTTTCTTGTTAATTTCGCAACTTACGTAAATAGCTATTTTTTTTTTATAATCTATCTATTCTAAAGATTTCCGAGAATATATAGAATGTCATTGTTTATAAAAAATAAGTTAATAAATTACAATTTTATACAGTTGTTTTGGAAATTGATCGGTGTACAAATACTTTCTACACCCACTGTATATATATTTTTAAAAATTCAAAGTGACATTAACAATTTTTCAAATTTTTTTTTATTGTAATGTATACAATATAGTCCAGGTATGGTATAATCAAAAATTGATCAACTTTTGTTTAAAATATTTTCTTATCAGATTATCGTAAGTACTTGAAAATTCGCAACGTTAATTATTTCCCTATTAAAATTCAAATGGGTATCCAGAGTTTTTTTTGGTAAGTTAAATATATGGTTTTAACGAAAAACTATTTCGAGACACCGAAACCTCAAAAATTCAAGTGTTCGTATAATTTTGACACGGGAGTGGAGCTTTCAACGTGTTACGGTATAAGGATAAAATTTGTAGGTCGTTTGTGATCGAGAGAGTTTTCTCCATTCTCGTCTCGAAGCCAGACACTTCATCCTGCAGGAACCCAGGTACTTAAAAGGAATCTCGAACGTTGGACCCATATACGAATTTCAAGAAACACCGAAGCAAGTTTCCATCTCATTTAATTTAGAACGTGGAAGAGTTAATTTCATCTAAATAGATGTTTCTGTTTGTTAGATATAGCGTGTCCGATTTGGTATGGAACAAGGACCCGTTGCTTGGTCGAGAAGCCGAAGTGAAGCAATTCGAGCAAATGCTGGCAATATTATCGGATTATTCCACTCAGGATAAATCGACTCGTGGTCCAAGGCCAACGTATAATACGCTAATCATAAAGTATCTGCTTCTACTTCATTGTAATGAAATCTATATCGAAGAATCTACATTTATGTAATTGTCATACTTATTCAGAGGTGAGCCAAGGATAGGAAAGACCAGGTTGTTGGACGAATTCACGCAGAACGTTCCAGTTGGAGTTCATTATAACTACATTCCACTGAACGTCGATGACGCCAAGGTTGATACCTCATACTACATATAAAAATATATCAATGTCAGAATCTCAGAGTCTCAGAGTCTTAGAGCCTCAGAGTCTCAGAGTCTCGAGAGTCTCAGAGTCTCAGAATCTCAGAGTCAAATAGAATTATCAGTTTCTGGAACTATATACCACTCATTGAAGTCCCTCGCGCAACTTTTCGATTCCTCTACACCTGCGCTCTAATTATACCGTGAATAATTTTATATTCAAAATTGAAAACAATTGTGTATCCCGCAGTGCAGGCCCCGTACAACCTGATTCACCTAATATTCTCGATGCCCCTCGGTTTCTCCGTCGCCTCGACACCCAAAGAACGCGAGGACAAGCTGCTACTTCGCCTTGGCACGGTGCGTCAGTCGCACCTTCTGTGCGCCCTTAATCAGCCCTTCAATGTGCACTTCGCCATCACTCATCGTTACAACATTTTAACCGAAATGGAGAAGTGGAAGGTGTTGCGTAAATTCCTGTTGAAACTGGTGAAGAGCTGCTTCGAAGCGCTGTGGGTGATCATGATCGACGACGCAGAGTGCAGCGACCACGAGTCCCTGCAGCTTTTCGACGTTCTGACCAAGACGGACACGGTATTCTATATCGTCTGCATTGGTCGAAAGCTCAACACCGACACTCAGGTGTATTCTAACCTTTTGATCAGGGGAAAGGTGACTAATTATCCTGTCTCGTTAATTAACACATTCGCGATCGCTGACGTGAATTCACGTCGCTTCAAATTCTATTCCTGGTTATTTGAAAAAATTATGAAAATCTTTTTACTTTATACAATACATACTTACAACATTGATATTTAAAAACATATTTGGTAATTTTTATCTTCGCGCTAACGATACAAATTTGGCGATGTCCAGCTTTAGAATCGTATTATTTTCGTCAGTACTCGGTATTAGAAACGTGAAATATCTGCCGGTCACGAATATGTTAACCCGAATAAAGAATTTAGTAAAATTAAAATATAAAAAGGTGTAATCGAGATTTACCGATTAATATCATACACATTTACATCGAAAGGTCATCGAACTCGGTGGAATAGACAAGTGGTACCATGCTGGCCTTGCCTGTCAAATACTCAACGTGAATGGTGTGCCAGCAGAGCTCGAGAAGTAAGCAAACTCGAAGCAACTAAAAACAATAATAACCTTATCGAGTATATTTCTATATTACACTGGGGAATTTGATTTATTTCTTCAAGACTCATACAAGAAAAGAGCTTTGGCAATCCAGGCTGGATCGAGAGCTACTTAGTGAGCCTTCTGCAAGCTGGAGGCTTGGAAATAATAGTCATCAGCAAACAAAAAGCTAACAAACTGGGCTACGTGTTGCCTCCCATGTCCATGTTGAAAAGGTCAGTACATATACTCAGTCCCATAAATATTCGTACCCTCTATGTCTATTGAAGAAATTTATTTAACCCTTTGCACTCGAGGCCTTTTTTTCTGGTATCTACCAGCAACTCGAGATGCTTCTTAGAATTCTATTGTCATGAATTCTAAGCTATCGAGATTTGAGAATAAGGTCACCTTTACCTCGCCGACAATCATTTTATTCACACTTCAAGCTCCAAAAAAATTAAACCCAAAGAAACATTAGGAATTGTAGATTTACTCCGTGAAACCTAATGGTGACTGAGAGTCACTTCTCGAGTGCAAAGGGTTCAATTAAATGGCAGGTCTGACGTTTCCATGTGTATATTTCTACAAATATGTTGATGCATACAGGGTGTCTAGGTATAAGTCCAGACATATGCAGGGTGTCAATTCTACAACAAATTTCCAACAAAAAATTATTCTTAGACATTTTCTTTGTGTCGCCTTATTCTCGAGTATTTTCACTTTTAATTTATTTTCTGTGTTTTCGACTTGACACTCTTTAAACGGCCATAACTCCACTAAATTACAGTGCAAACTTAAAAATCAGTACACCATTCGAAAGAACGTTAAATTTTCCATCTCCCTGATGCAAAATCAAAATTTATTACGTAGATATAATAAGTGAAAAATTAGGTCAAACTTTACATTGTGACAATTTTTAAAAATTTGACTTTTTCTCTATCCGTTTTTCGGTTTTAAATACATAATTGTTTGGCGGGCACTCCTCGGGAAAAACTTCCTCGAAGTCTCAGCTTTTGAATGGTATTGTCAAAAAAATTCTACGGTGGTATTTTAAGGAGAAAATGACGTTTGAATGGAGAAAAGCGGACATTTTTAGGTGAAAATCGACATTTTTCAACAAAAATCGACTTGTCACTTTAAAATTAGATTGACATCGGGTTTGATGTATTTTTTGGTGACACTACCAAATCTCTCCAATTAGGAAAAAAACTGTTTTTTTTTTACACCTCAAGCCTCTCCCAGCCGCGTGTAGAGCCTGAGTGAGAGGTGAATAATAATTGTTTTTGAACATGTATCCATATAATTGTCATTTTTAGAGACTATTTAATCAAAGTCTACCTCGGTGTACCGATAAATGATATGGAGATTGCAGATACATAACACGATCGATTTCACAAAGCAAAGAATCGATGTTTTCGGCACAGGAAATCGGATAAAAGAGTCTAAATTTGAAAGAAATAATTTATTGGAACAAAAGAAAGGAAACCGTAAGGTCCGCTAAATTCGTTTAAGAATAACACATTTTGACGATAAACAAAAATTTACCTACTTCATTTATTAAATTAAAAGTTAATGTAAAAAAAATTCAAAATAAATATAAATTTGTATTGATTTAAGTTTTCGAAATTCATTTGCTAATATCAAACCTACTATTTAATTTAGTCAGACTTCTTCGATAGAGGGTACGGATACTTATGGGGTTGACTGTACGTAAATATTCGTAATCCATGTGCGCGATATAACAATTTTATGCAATTACCTGTTAGATTTATGTCGAACACGGCAAACCAGAACAGCGTTGGCCAAAATCGCTCGGACAGGTGGCAGATGTACAGAACAAGCTTCAAAGTTCGTTTCCTTTCGATCCTCTCGATTGACTTTAACTGCTACGCATATCTATCTTTTGCGTTAGGACAGCATGATCTCGTTGCTCGAGAACAACTCCAAGAACCCACACAAATCGACCGTGGTCGTCGACGGAGAACAGGAGATGATCGCCGTCTGCACCATCTCGGAGAACTTCACGTACGAGGACGTCGACACTGAATTCACAATGGATGGTAAAACGAAAACGAAATATTTGTTCAGAAGAAACAATTTTTCCTGTGCTATTCTTCTGCTCTTTCCAAAGATTAAACATTGCACTGGAGATCATTGATTAAGAGAGACTTTAACACTTTATTACGACAGTTATGATCTTGAAGCTCTTCGACTCCTTAACACCTCTCGACCAGCTCCTTCTGAAATGCGCTTCCGTGATTGGGGAAACTGTTAACAGACACATGCTTGAAAGCCTGATGAACATCTCTGCCAAAAGGGAAATTGGACTTGGTGAGGTTCTCTTTGAATATCATACGATGACAAAAATTGATCGACCTTGTTTCGTTAGCTATTACGAAGCTGTTCGAAATACGAGTGTTTGGGTGCGCAACTGGGGACTTTTCCAGAAACAGGGGACCAATAATATTCATCAGGAACATGAGGAACCCCGCGTCGGAGATGGAAGTGTTCTGCAGCTGCATTGGCATCACTATTCCAGGTATTGAAATTGAATCGAATCTGTTATTCTATTTAACAGGTTGATCGCCGCGTCACCCATACATGAGTGCTTTTTACTGAAGAAAAAAAATTATTACATGTACCGAAAAGTAATGTCATTTCTTTTACATTAAATTCAGACAAATACATTCATAATACATTTCTACTTTTAATCGATTATGTAATTATCCTCGTTATCAACAACCTTTTGCCATTTAGTGTGCAAATATTCAATACTAAATGGTTAAAAATTAATGAGTTGATGAATGATAAAGAAGTATTGATATTTACAGAAACGACATTACTTTTCGGTTCACCTAATAATTCTGAAAGTTAAGTGTCAAAGATAATCAATTTGAATGACATACTTGAATTCTGATGCAGCTATAAAAATAAATATCACCATAAATGATTGATTATGCAGTTCCCGATACTCTGTAAACAACATTTAAACACAGTAGAAATTTTCAAGAGTAATAATCTGACAGTCAGCGCGTTATTATGTATTATTACATCATATTGAATTTAATTAAATCTATTTTAGTTATTAGATGCATGAGTTGTATGATTATCATTAATTTTGAGTATCGAATACATTTCTCTTAGATGAATTGGACGATCTGCCAAAGTACGCCTCCTGCGGTCTGATGAGGTTCAAAATGTCCATGTTCCGCGACACGACGTATCAGTTAGTAAATATAATTGTATTTTCATCTTGTACTACAAATCACTCCTTCAAAAAATGCTGATCATTTTGTACGTTTTGATTGTACGTCTAAGATTGCTCACGGAAAACCAGAAAATGGAGTTGCACAACCAAGCATTGAAGTACCTGCAGCAACACACGAGACGTTGCGTGTCCTGTGGACAGGGTGAGTTCGCGAAACTGCTGGGGAAAGTGTCGAAGAAAGAGAACAGAAGGAAGAGAACGACCAACATAGATCAGATGTTTGACAGCACGACTTTCAGTGACATTGATGTTATCGAGGAAGTCAAAGAAGGTATGCAAGACAAATTCAGTAAAGGATTCGTTGAGATTTGATTGGAAAATATAGAGACGTGTCGTGATAATATTCTGATGACTCAACAGAAGGCAAAGCGTTCCTTTCGTGCTTCAATGGGTTTCTAACTGTCGAAAGGCAGCCAACTGTCACCTTCTCGGACGTGGATTTCAGCGACTGTCAGTGTAATTTGATCCTGATGACTGTCTACACTCAGATTCTTGGCCATTGCCATGGTATCGGTACGTTGAAGTAGGTGACATTCGCTAATTATTTGATATCCCGAGCTAAAGATGAGAAACATCGATTAGGGAAGACCGAAATGGCGATGATCGCCATTTTGGAGTTCGCAGAAATTTGCGTAATGGCGTGCAACATACCTCAAGCTCGACAGCTCTTGATGGAGGGCGAGAAGATCCTCGCGGAGGTATTAACGGTGAAATATATTAGGTGGACTGGAAAGTAATGTCGTTTCTGCCATCTTAACTCTTTGCGGCACAGGAATTCAGGTCATAAAATAGACCCATGTTGCACAGGAATTTTATTGCGTTTTAAATCAAACAAAATTGTTATATGTTTATTAATAAAGGTATCACATAATGTAACAAAATAAATATAATAACAAAATAATATAAAATAACATAATAATAATAATAATATAAAATTCTTCAGATTCATCCGAAAATGAAAGTACGTGTATTTTCTTTCTTCGTGGGACGAATAATTCAGAGTCATCAGAATCATCAGCTTCAGAATCAATGAGAGATTCTTAATCTGAAGTTATTTCTTCAAATCGCGTGTCATTTTCATTTTCATCACGCTGCAGTTTGAGGTTAGAAATTTTGAAACAAGTACTTGATGGATTTGTTCTTTGCATTTTGAAGCTGAAGGGTCAAAAATTACCTACACTATATTTAAATCACATTTATAGTTTTAAGAATATTAAAACATAAACAATAAATAAAAATATGTTTTTTTGTATTACTCCCCAAGTTGCATGGTGGGACGAATAAAATCCCACCATACTTTCATCATTTGCAAACAAATTTAATCTTTAGTTTTTATTATAAAACACTTCACTTGTTTATATAGAACTAATTTTTATATAAATTAACTTACCTCTACGATTCTTTCACATAAAACCAGGAAAGAAATATTATCGCAATAAACCTTCCGCTACAACATTTGTTGAACCGGTATTAACGTGTTGAAAGTTGCCAACATAAGTGCATACATTTGTAACATTGGATGAATATATTACCAATTGCTTTACGTAAATAAGACGAAATATAAACCTATACACATGCAGCTATTGCAAATTTCGAGGTGGGATTAAAAATGTCCCACATGCATTACGGTCCATCAAAAAGGTGGGACACACTTTTAATCCCACCGTGCCCCAAAGAGTTAAATACTTGTTTATCATTTATCAGCTCACTGATTTTTCTGGCATTGAAAATTTGCACACTAGGTGACAAAAGGCTGCTGACAATGAGGGCGATTATATAATGTATTAAAGATAGAAATTTATTGGAAACTTTGAATTTAATGTAAAAGAAACGACATTACTTTTCGGTCTACCTAATATTTAGAGAATAAAAGAAATTAAAAGCACTGTTTCGAAAATGCATACTTTCCAGCTGTTCAAGTCGGAGGACGACGAACTGGTCCTCTTGCCTTATCTCACCGCCAAAATTCAAACCCTTCAAGGTCAATGTTTCCTCGAAAGCGGTTCCATTCTCGAGGCAGAGGAAAGCTTCGAAATGGCGTTGGCCATTCTGGGATACAAGTTCCCAAAAATGGAGATGATGATCGATTTGAAATCGTTCATACAGCTGGTAACGTTGAGATTGAAATTCAGTTGCTCCAGGAAGTGGCAGCTCGATACCGAGTACGATGAAGACAGTGTGGAGTACATTGAACAGTTGGCTGACTGTCTGGCTCGAATGTTCAATCTCTTCAGGGTAATCAACTATTTATAAAAAAGAAGAATGTTTATTTATTTTATTGCTTCTTATACAGTATACAATATAATTGTGATAATTACAATTTATTTATATCAAATTTTTATATTACAGTCTTTAAGAAATCTATAAATAATTTAATATTACATTCCAAGAAAATCTGCGAGTAACTGTTCATTTAGTCATCCTATGCTACAAAAGTTGAATGTTTACTGTGCAGATGAATGGGATGAAGAAGCACGCACGATTGGCAGCGCTCTGGGGTTTGAACACGGTTATAAATTCCTCTAGAAACTTATTCCTCCTTTGCACTTCCTACACCAACATGCTGATCACTGCTCACATGTACCGAGACAGGTGAGATAAAAGATATTTTACAACTGCAAACGCTTCAATGGGATTCCCTCGGAGTATCAGAGTATTTATGTAAAGTGACAAACTATTTGGCAATTTTTATTGCACTTACATCTTCTTAACAATGTTTTACTTTCGACGAACGTACATCAACTACTGTCACTTAACCCTTTGCACTCGAGGCCTTCTCTTTTTGTATCTACTAGCAACTCGAGATGCTTCCTTAGCATTCTATTGCCACGAACGCTGAGCTTAGATTAAACTAATTCGAGATTTGAAAATTAGGTCACCTTTACCTAATCGATAATCATTTTATTGACACTTCGAGTTCCAAAATAATTAAACTTAAACAAGCGTTATTGCTGGTCGATTTACTGCGTCGAACCTAATGGTGACCGAGACCTTTCGAGTCGAAATGGTTAAATGTGTGTATCTTGGCTTCTAGTGAACGAAATGTCATGAAACTTTCAGAGGTTAACCAAAATTAACAACAAATCATAAAACAATCGGTCATTAGTAGATGGCGCCATTACGTTTATTAAACTAGAGTCATTCTGGTTAGTTTTGTGACAGAGTATTTATAAAGAGTATTTAAAAAGAGTTTTATAAAGTATAAAAATATGTACATCGATTTACTACATCTATCTGGGTTGCAAATAAACTATATATAATTTATAAGTTGTAACGATTGCACAACCACCACACTTATTAAACTAGAGCCATTCCGGTTAGTTTTGGGACAGAGGGTGTATATTTATAAAGAGTATTTATAAAGAGTTTTATAGAGTATAAAAATATGTATATCGATTTACTACATCTATCTGGGTTGCAAATAAACTATATACAATTTATAAGTTGTAACGATTGCACAATGTTACGTTGGGGTTCACTCAGGGCCATAATTCCCTACTTGGAGGAGAGTGGTATCAGGATCTGCAGCGAGAGCAAGGAGTCCCTCGAGTACTCGGAGCTGAGCGTGATCGCTGAATTGTACGCTGGAATATTTTTCTCTCGCTGGGTGAGAGGACAAATCGCGAAGGCCACGAAAATCGGGTTCGTCTGCTGCAGAATAGCTAACACCATCGGGTCCACGTTCTTGCAGCTGCTGTTACTGCCTCGATTGGCTCATCTTCTTATGCTGTCGTGTCGTCACCCGGAAGTCGTCGCGCAATTGAGAGAATTGGGTACGTACTTGTTCCCGAAACGTCGACAAGCTGAAATCGGACAAGGAATGTCACGAAGAATATTACTCGCCTTAAATCGAACATTCCCAACATTGTAGAATTTGTGTCCAAGAACGATTTGGACAAATCTGGACGCACCTGGTACTATGCGTTGTGCGCAGACGTCCACTTAGACACAGGTATAACGATCCTCTCCTTTCAATCGTGCGAGGAGTACTTTCTTCGAGAAGGTGAAACGATGATCAGCCTGCGTGATCCGGAAGCGGAGAGGCGATACTTCACCTCTATGTGGTTGTGGTAATCTTTGTCGCTGAAAGTCTCATCTTAGAATTTGGGTTGGTGTCAGATCACCGACAAACGTTTCACCGACAATGTTTACATCGACACGATCAATGTTTCATTGACACGATCAATTCACCGACATTGTTTCCATCGACACTTATTTCACCGACACGTTCAATTCCCTGACATTGTTTCCGTCGCGGATTTCACCGACACCGATTTTTAATATATGTATATGCATGTATGGTCAGTCTTAACAATAAATTTTTTAATAGTTTTACTCATTCCTTTGTATGGGAAATAAGGATGGCAAAAGAGGAATATTATTATGTTTCATTTATGCTCTTTAACTTTATTAATTATCGTACATGGTTAATACATACATAAGAATGTAACAAATATACGTTAGTATAGGTGAATAATTAAAGTGAATGGAATTATTCTTTACTTTTCTGTAAACAAAGTAAATACATGGTGAATGAACAATGAACGTAGACTATACAAAGTAAACGAAAATTAACTATGGACAAGTAATTTTGTCGGTGAAATTACAAGTAATTACGTGTCGGTGAAATAAGTGTCGACGGAAACAACGTCGGTGAATTGATTGTGTCAGTGAAATCAGTGTCGACGGAAACATTGTCGGCGACTTGAACTTGTCGATGAAACGGTGTCGATGGAAACATTGTCGGTGAAACGACTGTCGGTGATCTGACATCAACCCTAGAATTTGTGTATGCAGTTGAAATAATTAGAAATAATTGAAATTAAAATGAAGGTGCATCAGAACTGAGCAATGGGAGGCTTCGCGAGTATGGGGCAGTAAAAACGTGGGTGATGGAGTCATCATGGACGAGCACATGGTAGCAGCAGCGACTACTTCCTTGAAGAAACTCGAGGGGCTGCTAATTCTTTATGGTATTTCGATGTCTTCGTGTCTGTTGATCGCATTGTAATCGCATTGTAATAATCTTTGTTGTCTTTCCACCCACAGTGCACAAACTGAATAGCAGAAACGTCGATGCAGCCATAACTATGAGGGAGATACAAAGCATGTTCAAGAAGATAAAAGCAATGATTAAAATTAGTAAACTTATAATTCCTAGGTAAAAGATCCATAGGAAAGAAAATTTCAACAATGATTTCAACGCTGGTTCGTCGAAATTGTGAGAAATATTTGGAAATTTTTTACAGATACATGATGTTGAAAGCTTATTATTGCATGATCAAGTTTCGAAGAGGCGCAGCAATGAAGCTGTTGAAACAATTGAAGGCATTCTGCTTGAAAGAAGAGAACAGAATGATGTACACATGGGCAGTTCATTATGAAAAGGTTTGAAAAAACTAGAAAACTAGATTACTGTATGTAGATGCATTGTTAACCAGTGGAAAGACTATAAATGAAGAGTTTATCTGCAGGTTTGGTCAGGCCGTTTATCTTCTATAGAAAAAGATATGTGGAAGACAATCTCAACCAACGATATGCATCCAGAATGGACTGAAATCAATGCAAATCAATCCAACATGGTGGTCTTTACTTTCCCACTACCAAAATATCCTCAGTGATGTCTATATATAGTTAAACATAATTATTAAAATGTGTTTAATAGGTTTTGTGTTTAAGTTTGAATTTTAAAACGCTAATGGATTTGTAGAGAAAACGTTACTAGGGATAAAAATCTTCACAATTTTTACCTGTTGCACTTAACTGTGCTATTGCGTTAATCAAGGAACGACACAGTGTTACCATTAAATAAAACTGTTTATTATAAAAATGAGATCGCGTACAAAACACGCGCCTACAGCTTTAATACTAGTGGCGTCATCGGTGGTAAAACACCCAAGTTTGTAGTGAAAATATTTCTCACTCTTAGTACTGTGGATAACTTCGTTAACTAAAGGGTTGATAATTATTGTTGCAGTGAAAAACTATTCATAAAAATGATTAATTTGACATAATAGCTAATGTATTGTAGTGTTATAAAGCAAAGAATGGTATTAATTATGCAAAAATAATGAATAATTCATTAGAGATATTAGTGGCGCCATCTTATACAAACGGTGGGAACTATTTTGACTACAAACTTGGACATTTTGCCACCGATGGCGCCACAAAGTGACGGATCGATAATTACCGCTTTATTTAAAAACTATTCATAAAAATAATTAATTTGACACGTTAAATATTATATTATAGTGTTGTTAAAATAAAGAATAGTATTAATTATGCATTTATGAAAAATAAATAATTTATTAAAAGGTGGCAATATAACGACATGTTAAATTTGTGTTAACAAAAACATAATGTGTTAGGTATTTTTATTAGGTACTTCTAATAAGATTGAGTCGTCTTAGCTTTTAACGCATCTGTTTACAGCTATCTTTGCGCCTGAGATTCCACTGAATATATTTGTAACTACACTGTTGTTGCAGGAGAATGCTGAGAGGTACGCTTGGTTCGCGGCTCTTTGAGCTTCTCTTTTCAATGAATTGACCGTGTTCTCGTATGTTCTGATAGATGCGTTGATGGTTCCCAATTTGATGGCAATGCAACTTTGCATTTGCATAATATTCGAGGAATAGCAGTTAAGGAAAACCATGTTTAATTCATTGAGGTATTGGTTTCCAGTCTGAAATTATAAATTAAAAACAATTAGGATGTTTATTCTTTATTTGGAGTAAAATTTAGTGAAGTCTGTAGAATACTTACATTTTCTGCTGCATCAAGTGGTTGCAACGCTTGTCGAAGTTGTTGCTGTGCATCCTGTTCGCATTTCTGGAGTTCTGACAACGCTGTTTGTTTGATAGCGTTGAGACTATCTCTGCCAGTAATGTAGCACTGTTCGACATCCTTTCCTTCTGCCTTAGCAGCATCCACGGTGGCCTGATAACATTTCGAAATACTATTATAATTCCATCGAAATTCAATTAACCAAACATATCGTTTAAGAAAGTTGTTCCGTGGCTTTATTTAATAAAAGATTTTACCAAACTTTCACTTGGTTGTTCTTTGATCGAATATATATCATACAAGGCTATTTCGATTTAAATTAACCACCCCAGTTTTATGAAACCTGATATAATAATTTTATAATTTTAACACAGACCCTTACGGAACATACTTGCTGAAAATTTAGTATGTTATAAAGATCGAAATTTAAACAAAATAACATTCATTGACCGTGCCGTTACTAAGTATAATTTCTTAAGGGGTTAGTCGCAGTCAGGAAAATGAAAACGGACACTTTCTTGTATGTATTTTTTAAGGTATTAAATAATAATTTTTCTGAATGAAATGTAAATATATTACAAAGTATGTCTTAAAGAACTATAAAAGAATTTTTGTTTTAAAAAAAGGTTAATTCGTTTCGTCATAACAGGCGATGACGTGGGTGACCACTTGGTTTGCGGTGAGCAAGATTTCTAAAAACTGGTGCACCTGTAAACAAAACTAAAGGTAGATTTAGAAAATAGATTAGATTAACGGGTCCCTAATCGAAGGATTTTTTATTTTCTTGTATACTTCTTTTTTATCCTGTATTGAATCGCTTAATTTTAGTGAACAAATTGAAAATCAACTTCAAATGTACGCCATCTTGTTTTAAATTAATTTTTTCCAAAATTCTTCGTTCAGGGACCCGCTAGACTAATCTATTTTCGAAATCTACCTTTGTTTTTGTTTTCAGGTAAACCAGTGTAGAGAAATCTTGCTCACCGCACACCTATGTTTTTAAATCATCGTCTACGTCATCGTCTACGTTATCGGCTGTTATCAACGATATAAATTAACGTTTCTTAAAACAAAAAATGTTTTTTAGTTCTTTAAAACATGCTTTATAATATACTTAATTGTTACTTATGCAAATTATTATTTAATAACTAAAAAAAAATCACAAAGAAATGTCGTTTTTCCTCTTCCTGACTGCGACTAACCCCTTAAGTATTACGAATTTATGTGAAGATGTACATATCGACGTATTATGTACGTGACTACTTTAAAAGTTTAGAACAACTTCCTCAATATACTTACTCGAATTTCATTGATCGCTGAATCGATGTTTTTATTTACGGTCGACATGCTGTTACCTCTGATAGTGCTCAGTTGGCTGCTCGTAGAAGACGACAGACTGTTTCTAGTGCGTTTGATGTCTGACACGATCGAGTTGACATTGGACTTAGATTTTTCCAGTTGTTGCCTCAACTGTTCCAGTGGGTTGTTGTAGGCCATCACCTAAAAGACAAACGTCGCGATTGCACATAACAAATTATGCTAATTTTCTAGTTATGCTTTTTTTTTTTAAATTATACGTTCATCTATAATTTGGACATAAAGTTTTGAAACCAAAATTTAATTCTTCATTGTTATTCTTAGGTCAACATCCTGTGACGATGAACTGATACCTGAACACTTACCTGCACGACGCAAATGGCCGCGAGGAAGCAAAGTGCGAAGTAGTTCATGTTCGTTGAGGATAGGTGCGATTCGCTCGTATCTCCTTTCTTTCGCCAACTGTTAACGGATGATTCGAACATCTGTGTCTTATATGGAATGGATAATGAGTCAAACTAGATCATCGCGACGAAGAGAAGGGATGCGATAACGCATTGCGTTCGGTGGTTCCCCGCATTTTCGCCAGTGGGGGATCCACCAGGATTCAAATACTGCTGGAATAATTGTGCCGCGGTCGTAACTACGCGACGTGTGTCACGTTTTATTTTCCTAACGGGTCTCTCCAGTCTCCAGAAAATATTAAAACGGTCGACCTCATCGAATGCATCCAATTATCACTGAACGAATAACAGAATAAATTCCAGCGATCTTGAAATCGTTGGTGCAATTTCTTCTGTTTTACGAATTAATTAAAATAATCTAAGCAATTAATTCAATTGTTTCGGTAATGTTCAGAACTGCTCACGATCCCTACTTCCTGTTCTACTTGGAAAACTGATAAGGATCGGAGAAAATTTCTGATAAAATTGTGACAAACAACGATATACTTCGATTATTTTGTACGATTAATGTTATCATATTTCTTTATACAGTTTATCAATGAATCGTGTCGAGGTTTTCGTGAGAACGTTTGACTCATCTTATCGTTTAATTGCAGAGGCTTTGTTAATTATTTATACACAGGGTGACACATATAAAACGTTTAATGAAATAATTGTGGATTTTTAGTTCGTTTCATCGAGGGTTGTGTAATATCTCCGATTTAATACGTTTAATTATTATTTTGAAGTGTTTACTATCTAATCTGTTTCCTGTTGGAAACGTGTATTACGTCCATTGTTGGCATCAACGAATTGATTTCGATCAATTTCGAATCGATTAAAGACTCTTTAGGTATACTTTCGTAATAAACATACGTCATTCGGATTCATTTCTCTTGCGACAGGTGGTTCTACACAATAATATCGACAAATTTTACTTGTGGATTTAATATATTTAAATAATTGCCGTACACTGGTACTAATGATCGCCTCTACGATAAGCTACATATTAATGATATTAAACGATACGTATTAATAAATTACTAATCAAGACTGTACAATGTTATTTCGCTGTGTTGGCGTGCAAAACGATTACGTCTGTCTTCGAGACCACGCAAAAAACAGAAAAGAAAGAAAAGTCAAATCAACTTGAGATTTCGAGATCGTGGCAATTGAATTACCGCGTCGAACTTTTCTACGCTTATAATTACGCGATACGCTTAAATTTGTAAAAAAAAAAAGAAATACTCGATATTGGCAGTAACAATTCGCGATCGTTTCAAGGAATTGTTGTAAACGTATGAAGCGCTATACGAGAAACAAAAAACAATACATTTAGACGTACATGTATCGCAGGATACATAACAAAAAGAATAATAGAATACCTAATGGTAGGTGGAAGAAATTGTCACGTGTTAGTTGGTAAACTACCGTTCGACTGCGAATAATATACATACGAAAACGGATACATTTTCTTTTTATCATGCAATATGTATTCTACATTCGTTATTAAACGAGTCACGCGATTCGTTTCCATTTTTCCACTTTATAGGTTTTTTTACAAACATGGCGAAACTAATCGTGCGACCTGTTAGGTCGTTGATGACTCGTGTAGAAATTTTGATCACATGGCTGTACAAAAATGATTACAAAACGTTTTTCCGCGCTATCGTCTATCTACGAGAATACCGAAAGCTCAAGGTTGCTTTTGAAGAGCTCTAGTTTGCTCTAGAAGACGATAGTTGGATCGTTCATCCTCTATGCTTCGCTACGTTACTATATGGCCGAATTCGCCGTGTTATTCGCTCTCTAATTAAAAAATTAATGTATATTTATATATATATATATATATTTATATGTATTCGATAATAACATTAACTATGGCAGTCTGTTGAAACGTTACGTACTTAGCTAAATTCCCTTCGGTTCTCATACAATAGCCTATGAGAGCGAGTTCATCGTACCTCTGCCAAAAGAAGGATTTGTACTCGAGAATTGTTTTGGTATTTTGGAGTAGGTACGAGAGACTCTCTTCACGTTTCCTTCGTCGTTAGTCAAGGTTTTCGTCTCGAAAATCAAGGCATCGATTTCAAAGGATCTAAACATCTCCTAAAAATATCGGTTGCAGCGTTCATTGAAAATGTGGTGTGAGTTCACTCGTATCTGCTTTGAGTATTCATTTTTCCTCCCGATCTGTTATTGCTTCATTTTATAAACCAACAGAATTATGTAGGTGGATGAAGGAGACCAAAACCTACATTATGAAACTTTTAACACATCGATTGCCACGTCACCAATATATTGGCGATACAACTTTTCACTAGGAATTTAATGAAAATGATTCTGCAGATGAAGTGAACAAGAAAATATTAGTTTGTCTGGAAAGTCCGCGCCGATTTTTGCTAAATTGTACACGTCTGTTTATATTGGAATGGTTGAAAACAATTAACGTGGGTCAATCCATTTAAAAGATGGAAAGGTCGTGGAACAAAATGGTATTTATATAATTCAATAAATGTATATCAAAATTCTAATGTGCCTTTGAATTTTTCTTAAAAATTGGCACAAACTTTCTGGACAACCCAATAAATCTAGATAAGATCGTAACTCAACGAATCTTAGATTATGTATTCTCCAATTATTTTCAAAGAAAATTTCGCCTCGGAAAAATGTTCACAGTTTACGTGTCAAATAAAATATTTTAAGCAATGTCCAGGTCTCCGATTGAAGAATACGTTTTCGATTGTCAAAAATAGATTCACACCGCTTTCCCAATCAACGTTCTGTACTTAAAATAGTCGATACCGGTCGCTAGCATTGAGTTACCACTCACGTTAATAAGTTAATTCCATTCGCTACATCAGAACCGCCCCCGTGGGCGCGATACGAATTTCTCGGCTCCGAAAACATCGCATAAATCAACCACGCTAAGTCATAGGTCGCCCAATGTAATATTCTACGTGCCACGAAAATACTAAAGTCTCGGTGTTTCAGGTCAAACGACTCCAGCAAGCGTTGCCAGCGAGGAGGAGTGACCTAGTAGACGCCAATAGATAAACATGCGCATACTCTAGTTGTAACTATACCTCTTCTCTTTAAACCTGCATCAAAACGTATTGTACAAACATAGTGAATAAGGCATGGATTTACGGCAGTGGCAGAATGTACAGCTGCCTCAATTTGCATCTTCTTAGTCATACAGTAGCTAAAGTACTCGACTGACCAAATGGTACAGGTTCAGACCTGGATCTTCCATTAGAAGATGGTCCAAGAGATGCCAACTATCGACATCCATCGAAAGGTGTGCAATAGGAGGAATTTATTGTCAGAGGAAACGTTAAATCCCACTGTGGCTTGGTTTAATCCTTTTATCAATATTTATCAATGTAATCAATAATTATCTCGATAGATCCTCCACTTTAGAAAAGATTAGATGGGCTTATACCACTTGGTTCTCCACTTTGGGTTCCAGTTTTTCTTTCTTTACCCAGTTTCCAACCAAATTGGCAGTCATGTTTCATTGAGTATGAACAAAACGAATACTGCAGTCCTTACCGGATATTAAGTTATTTACACATCTAATGGAACTCTTAACTGGACAAATGCAAGAATTCGGCGAACGAAAGTATTACAGTGCGTTTTCCTAGTTCATAGTTCGCGTCCCATAACTATTAAATTACGAAAACTTTCGTCTAGTTTCGCTGAAATTTCTTCGCGGCGGGTTTTCCTTTCTTTCGCTAATATCTGGCTATTCCCTTGGAATTGTTCCACGTTGGAAAATAGTTTTTCCACTTTTCTCTTCTTCAAGTTCTCGGTGTGTCGACTTCGAGAACCTATTTCAATAGGCTTGGATGAATTTACTGTAGAATTAGCAACAAGAAATGAAATTCTACAAAGGACACCTTACTATAAATAAACCATTGAACTCTAAATGCAAATCGTTAAGTAAATGGTTGTTAATTAATCTACACTCTATTCGGCGTATCGAAAATAGTTCATCGCGAGTGCTCCTTCGCGTTTTCCGGGCACGTGAGCTCGCATCGAAGCGATGTCTCTTTGCTTGTACGACGTTAACATTTCGTCCAATAACTATTGCTAAAAATCACGCAGACTAGTGACGACTTAAGCGAATGATAAGTAATCTTGAGGTCAAGATGTCGGTTCGTTGGCAGATCGTCGATTTCATCTTGTGTTCGCGGAACCACTCCTCTGCAACGCACTCGAATCCTCTAGTGGAATTTTTATCTGCTGAAAGCTGAAAATGTTTTGTTTAGGGGATGATCCAACAGCGAGCAATCAAACTATTTTGCAAGCAGGAAATTTATCCTAGAGTTGAAGAATAATTAAATAATTTTGAGCAATTTTCAGATATCAGAAGTGATTTAAAATACGTTCTCTGGTAAGATCAGAAATAGCGCAGAACATCTTCAAAATCACAACTTCAACTTTTAATTTTATTAATAAAAAAAAAAGGATATAAATTTCCTAATAATTCTTGTAGCAATCCAATGATGGGAAAAAGTGAATCGAAGTATTTGTGCTACGTACCTGTACTCCACAGGCATCTAGAGATTAGTAAGCTCCATACTTTCTGGACTAGGGTGGTAGGACATCCAATTTTAAGCCGATTTTAGGGTGACAAAAGCCACAGTAACCTCCGCATTTTCCAGTGACGCGCTGATTGCTCTAAAGGGCGCAATTAAAATAATTAAAACAAATAATATTATATACTAATTTTTCTTCTACTAATTTCTTTATTTTTTTACGAAATAGAAGTTAGATTTAGGTCATAATAGTTGTCATACTAACATCCAAGCTTGGAACCTCACATTTTTATTAATTATGCTAGTACTAATTATATGCCTGACTCACAATATTATTAATTTCCATCGATACTCCAGGTTTTCCCGTCCAAGTAACATCCGACGATAGTTTCAGACGAGTTCCGCTTAAGTTGATGCTGAAGCGACCTTGGGGACAATAGACACGACTATAGCAATCACCAGCCATGCCATACTTGACGCGATTCGCACCTTCCGTCCACGAGAATGTGTAATCGTTCTCTGGAACATACACAGAGGAATGTTTTGAGATATGTTAGGTCTGAATTTTACTTACGAATTCGAATTTGTTGCAGCTTACCTGTAATGTAAAGCTTGACAGGATCGAGTCGCACCCTTTTGAACATTGTTTTGCCAGAAATGGTCCCAACGTCGGTAGCACAATCGCAACTATTGTTTCTCTGTCCATTGTAGGGGCACGTTCGAGAATCTATTAATCTAGAAATGATGTACTGTTATAAACAAGGAATTTTGAACTCTATATTTTTCTATAATTTTACGGACAACATAGAACAAGTGATATAGTATTAGTTCCACGGAGAATGTTTTTTTTTTATATCGATCTGTTAATTCGCAATTTGTTTTCTAAGTAAACATTCGGTAAATTTTATTTACATTATGGTTAACACTTTCGCTGTGAATGACGCACATCTGCGTCCAACTGAAAATTTATTGGTTGTTTTTATTATTTTTCAGTTTTCATTTTGTGTATTCGGCAATCATATTATATGTAAAAAAAGTTACCACAAACATAAGTTTTTCAAAATAATCATATTAGAACATTTGTAATAAATTTTTCATTAACAAAAATATAATTGCAGCTCCCAGTGAACGGCTACTTATTTTCGTCCGCAGCGAATGTATTAAGAACATGTGGATCATGTCTTTGCCAACTGCATTGTCTTCGGGATGGACGATGAAAAATGAAAATAAAATGAAAAATTTGCGGTATTATTAAAAATAGATCTAACTATTTACCTCTTGTCATATATCTCCGCGTAGTTCTCTCGAGGTCCAGCCACTAGAGTCAAATACTCCTTTGGCTCCGAGGTAGCCATTCCATGGCAGTAAATCGACATGCTTCTTCCGCTCACGATCAAAGTGTATTCGGTGTCATTGGTTGTTTTGAAATATTTCTTGGCTTCGAGGCAAGAAACTGGGTAACACTTTCTTTGGTTGCATTTCTGCTTCCGGGGCGGCTTGTGTTTCAGAGGGCAGTTGACGCGCATCACCTTCTTCCCAGTTCTGTCATGGCAGAATAATCTTCGCGTTTGACGGCCCTTCTGGCCGCACGTGTGACTGCACTGAAATTTAGATTGATTTCAGTTACCTAATACTCCAAGTATTTTGTTCGGCAAAAATTTCGTTCGGATTTTAACGCACAAATAAACATTTTTCTTAGGCATTTTTCTTAGACAAGGAAATATATATCTACTATATAAAATATTGTCCATTTTGTTCTATGATCTTCCAACATCTTATGAACAAACTCATGTTTCCACGTTTGTAGAAGTCCAAGTTAATAAACATCTAAATTGCTATCGCCACTTAATAGATACTAATTTAGATAAGAATTCTTGATACTCGTGTATATAAACTTATTTTAATAGTTTCTTAATATTTGGAAACTGTTTAAAGCCTGATTTATCCTATTCTATCGAATATTTTCTAATTATGGCTGATCTTAGTCGTTGAATTAAACTTACCTTCTTCCATGGACCAGCAGTCCAGTAATACTTGTCGTCACAGTCCCGCAATTTACAAGTTTGTTCGGTGGATGGTTTCTGATCCATCGGGCAATTGTCACTGGGTGCTGGATCGATCACTCCATAACGATTGGTGCGATAACAGGTCACCGTCCGTCGTTGGATTCCTTGGCCACACTTCGCTGAACACTTGAAACAAAGTTGCTTGCTCTTCATTGCAATTCTTACCAAGTAAACCAATGATGAAAACTGGTATGGTTTTTTTTCTATTTTGTCTATTCCTCTTTCTAATGTAGAATGTAACATCACATTATAGACAAGACAAAAAGATTTTTTTTTAGTGAAACAATTCGAGCAAAATTTAACAGTAATTTATAAACATGAAATATACGTGAGAATTTCAGTATGTGATAGATGATACAGTAAACATTTTCATTCCTTAACACTTATATATTGTGTTCATTCATTGATAAACATTTTTTGGCGTGCAGCAAGCATAACAACAAATCCATTCCCATGCACAGTTCACGAATAAATAAAATGCACGGTTCACGATCACGCAAGTGATTTGATCGAATTCACGCGAAGTTAATAGTGTTAATTGAATGAATTATTGATGTGCATTCTTCCGCCACGGATGATCTGATGAAATACAAACTTCTTTGTGTATATTTGCAGTCCAATCTCTTGCAGGGTTTCTATGTGTCTAACACACGCTTGGATACATCAAAAATGAAAAATTCTTATAACGAAAAGGAACAATACAGAACGCTAATATTATTAAACACGTGTTAAGGTGAACTAGAATTTGGGTTATTTAACTACGAATCGATCACTCTACTTTGGTGGAAACATACCAAGACCATTTGATGATCAAAGATAGTACGATAGTATAAATACGAAGGATATTATTGTAGACCATCTCTGACATTATATTTGTGTGAATTATAAACTCGATTTATGTTAAAGAATTAAATTAAAAGAGCCTGTAGTCAACAGATTTAACTAACTTTGATCATTTCGTGTACTATCCCTCAAACCACAATGGAGTACGAATTTCTAATGAATCTTTGTTTGGACTTGATCACACACCAGTATCCTTTTATTTGGAAAGGCACAATCTATCCTTTAGCAAATTTACTGTATATTCACTTTCCCGGGATGGTAGCGAGGGTGAAACAAGGGCTGTTACTTTAACAGCTCACATTCACAAAGTTACAGAATCACATCTAGACACGGTCTGTCTAAAAAGAAACCGAACTTTTGCTATTAAAAGAAAAAAGTACAAGTAAAGTTTTCACACACACGTTTATTTACTCAAAATAATCTCCCTCTGCGTCAATATAGCGTGTAGACCGCGTAATTAAAATTTCGAAGGACCTTTGCAGCTCCTGTTTTGGTAGCCCGTTTAGTATGGCGATTACAGCGGCCTGAATCTCCGAAATGTTGCTATAATGTGTCCCTTTCATTGGAATTTCCAATTTTGGGAAAAGAAAATAATCGCAGAGAGACAGATCCGACGAGTAGCGTGAATGTTCCAAGGTAACAATGCCAATTCCAATGAAAGGGACACATTATAGCAATATTTCGGAGATTCAGGCCGTTGTAACCGCCGTACTAAACGGGCTACCAAAACAAGAGCTGCAAAGGTCCTTCGAAATGTTAATTATGCGGACTACACGCTGTATTGACGCAGAGGGAGATTATTTTGAGTAAATAAATGTGTGTGTAAAAACTTTACTTGTACTTTTTTCTTTTAATAGCAAAAGTTCGGTTTCTTTTTAGACAGACCGTGTATGTTCTTTATGTCGACGGAGCCCCGCAATCACGCAAAAATGAACATTGTAAGAGGACAGATTGAGTTTTCCCCTTGTTAGTGACAATCTAGAACAGATCTGGGCACTGCGAATGCCTCAGCGCACGGCGAGCACGCAAACTAGTGCCGCCACTAGTTTACGTGCTCGTAGTTCGCTGAAACGCGTGGTACCCCTGGCCCTGGTCGAATTGAAAAACAAAATAAACGTGGGTCCATCCGTAAGCTCCGTGATAGGTTCGAACCAAGACATGGAAATTGCGAAATGGACAAGTTGGCAGGCGATGATAGAAAAAACGTGATCGATGGATCGTAATGGCGAGGTATGAAGGTACCTCAGACCAAGCGTCTTCCTGCCAAATATAGTCACAGGCAACGCGTCGGCAGGACCTCTGCGATCTTGGCTTGGCCAGACCAAGCCTCGAGCACTGCTCGTCCTTAACCGTCACTTCCGGTCCGTGGTTTCCTCTCCTCATCGTGCACTCCACCCTTCGCCTCTGTAGTCCGCTACCGCACGATTTCGAGCACTGCAAAACATTTTCATTCGACCAAACTGCGACTGAAGGCGCCTTCCCTCGACTCCCACAATGATACCTCAGCGAATACATATTTATTCACGGCTCCTATTCAGGTTACTAGCAAGCTACCACTTTTTCTTTGTTCTCTAACGAGACCAATGCTTTCTGTATTTATAATTGACCTTTTCAGTTGGATACTTGCTGGCCTAAGTTGCTGTTTACGCCAGAGTTGAACATTATTCGAATAAATCTCTATCTAGAATTATCTAGATAAGATTATGTAGATAATTATATCTACATAAATAGTTAATTGACACTATTTTTGATAATCCTTATTCGTTGCTACGAATTGTCTTTGGAGACGTGAAAATAAATTTGATATAATGTAAATTGAAATAATGCATACTATTTAAGTTGTTTAAATAAATTTATCTGGATAGAACGTTATTCGTTGTTCGGATAAAAATTAGCACAACTCTGGCTCGCGCTATCTTCTTACCTTTTACTTTCAATCTTTCCATTTGTGCTGCTGCATGTCGAATTAGTATTGATATTACGAGAAAGCCTGATTTAACATTTAACATTTTCACGAAGTAAACTGATCGCATGCCGTTCAATCCACAGAGGAAAACAGCTTTCAACAAAGATGGGATTATAGATTCACAACATCGATAGAAGACTCATTGTCAGTGACACGAAGTTAGGAGGAATGTTCGATTACGTTACCTTTGTGGACCCTCGCGTAACATAGTACAGTATTCTACTTTTACAAAAAGTGGTGGTTCTATCGCAAAGGGTTTCTATTGTCACTTTACACGAAGTAAAGAAATTATACCCTGATTTGGCAAAGATTTTTAGGTGCCAATGACAGTAATAATATTGTAAATATAAGATAATCGGTTATAGAGTGAAATTATATTGTTTACATATAAGGAAAGCGATATTAGGATATAATACTTACGGAGGTCCAGTTAGACACTTTCCATTTTCGGAAAATGTTCGTTTCTAACCGGTTCTTCCTGTTGGTAGGAGTCATACAGGGACTCTTTCGACAGATCTTCACCACTTCCGGTTTCTCGCTGTCGTGGCAGCTATCGTCCGGTAGAATTTCACCGTAGGGACTCTGACAACGCACTTGGCGGTGTTGGAATCCCGCGTCGCATTCGACGTTACACTAAATTCAGAAATCAACGAATTGACTCAATCGTAAAATTTAATCCAATTCAATGATTTTTGTAGGGTGTCACAGTATCTAGAATGGTATACTACCCACGGACCACGATTGTAATTGTTTCAGACATATAAAAGGAGGAAAAAATAACAAATGTATCATTTATTTTTATAAGTTATTCCTCCACTGACCTGACTCCAATCACCAGTGTTCCACATTGGACATCGATGGGGGTTGCAAGGAATAGCAGACAATGGTTTCTTCTTCCTGTCGCAGTAGTCGTCGGGAGCGATGGTTTCCGTTTCGGTGGAAACGCATTTCACCACTGTGGACATGTAGCCATCGATACAAGGCTTGGAACACTGGAAAAAAGATCGCAGACAGTTATTATATATAATTATTCATAGTTCTTCGGAATCAAATCGTAATGAGAAAAGTACCAACCTCCTTGTAGGATCCAACATGCCACTGGTACCCAGAACGGAATATAATATCGCCAACCTCGTTGCCCTGCTGGGAAGGATCCTCCTGTGGTGGATCAGAGGAATATTTAATCGGTGGTGCATTGACCTATAACAACATTCTGTTAGTAGTCTTGCGATTTAAGTACAGCGAGACGCATGAAAAGAGGTAATCACCACTATCGGGCAAGGATGAAGCTGACAGGAGGCGATGTCCTCTGGTTTGTCAGAATTGGAGCATTTGTTGCTAGTAGTTCCATCAGAAGTCTTGCAAAGGACTTTCCTTTGTTTTATACCTTCGCCACAGGTGACTGAACACTGGACACAGGACAAATTTAAATTTTATTATGTGGTTCAATTATATCAACATAATATATTGTATATTGGTACGTGTTATATCAATTTTTTTTATTAGTTATACAGTGGTTTGAATTGATTTTTAATTTCTGTATTTTAATTCAAGATCGAACTGATTTGTAATTTCAGTATTTTAATTCAGGATCGAACTGATTTGTAATTTCAGTATAGAATTCAAGTGCAAGGTCTTAACTAATCCCAAGGCACTATATTTACCGTGCTCCAGTCGCCAACTTGCCATTGATCGCAAGGCCCAGCATTGCAAGCCTCCACGACCTCAGGAGGCGAGTCACCGCAATGACTATGCGACACTATTCGATTGTCCACGTGGCACAAGTATTGCCTTCGTCGTTTGCCCACACCACACGTCACGGAGCACTGCGGTTAAAAAATTACCCTCAAATTCGAAAAAAAGACTCATAAAGAATACATTGATACCACACGTTGAACAATTGCAATCCAATTACTTGGAATATTCATAAAAAATTGCTTCGAAATACAGCTACTTGAAATATTCATAAAAAAATTGCTTGGAAATGCAGCTACTTGGAATATTCATAAAAAATTGCTTCGATGCTTCGAAAATGGCTGAAAATGTCCGAAACAATTTCCAAAACCACTCACAGGGGTCCACTTTTCGAAGTCCCACTTGGGACACGCGTCCTGTCCGCATATCCTCTTCAGATACTTCTCCTGTCTGGCGCAGTTGTCCTCGCTCACTGGTCTCCCATTCGAGTGCTCGCAAACGGCTGTTCTGTATTGAACTCCACCCCCGCAGGTGACACTGCAGCTACCCCATTCACCGTAGTTCCAATGAACGTTCTCGCAGGGACCACTGCAAGCTTCCTTTTCGTTCGGTCGTTGAAGATGCGCGCAGGCCTGCGCGTGTACGGGACGAGGCGGATAGTTCGAGTTGTAGAGGATTTGGAAGCACTTGGAGGTCACAGCGCGAGTACCCGAGCCACAATGACTGGAGCACTCGGACTTGGACGTGATTTGCCACCTGGAACAATTGGGAATGAAGGAAGGGGATCCTCAAAACTGACAGATATTTTTGAAGCTGGAATGTATGTTCAGCAAGGGAGCACTGTTTCAATCATAACTATTTCGACTCAACTCTTTTGTCGCAGTTTTCTATTTGAATCGGATTCGTCTCTCTTTTAGAAATTAATTGTATCGAAACTCTATCGACTCGACTCTTTCGTTTCAGTTTTCTATTTGAATCGGATTCGTTTCTCTTTTAAAAATTAATTGTATTGATGCGTCGATCGCTACGTCACTAAACCTTTAGAGAATCGGAAGACACTTACTTGAGGTAACAGTGACGGTTACAGAGCTGGCTCTCCTCGCGTGGTTTGTCTTCCTCGCGGCAGTAGTCGTCGGAGACGACATCCTTGTGCTCGGTGCTCCTGCATTTAGCTTTGCGATACTTCACGCCCTGGCAAGTGTAACTGCATTCTGACCAGTTGCTTAGAACCCAGGTGTAACTGTCTAGGATCTTTTTAGGCACCGTGTACTCGTAGGTGATTTGAGGTGGATACTCGTCTGGCACCGATAACACCTGAAAGGCCACGTTGCTATTATAAAAACTTACGAGAAATGAAGGAACAGTTTAGATGCTCTAAAACGTGTCGATTCAATTAAAAATAGACTGGGGATGTTTATGGAAATTTACATTTCTACAGATGTAGATAAAGGAATGATAAGTAGAATATTAATATTTTGTGTAACAGTCAGTCACATAAATATTCGTACCATCTAGGTCTATTAAATATTAAATCTATCATTTAATTCGTTATTTATATTAGATATTTTATGAATCTTTTTAATTAAATCCTCACGTTATATTTTCATAAATTTTTCTAATCAGAAATACACAGAAAGTATGCAGACATATTCAAGTGTTCTGAAATTACCTCTAAGATTAGGTCAGTGCCAATAGGTCTGGAACTATTTAAACGCTCCACAACCGATTCAGGTCCGCTGTACTCGATAGTGACACCAGACTGCACGATGGCGATCACTTTCTGGTGCATCACCATGAAGTTCCCGTTCAGTATATACTTGCCGCCTTCTCCGAGTCTTAGAGCTACACAAAACCATTTAATTTCGAGTCACTTTCGATTCTCAACAAATAATTTTATTACTTTAATTCATCAGGTCTTTTTCGAACGATTAACTGTTTTAAACTTCAGGTGATAAATATATTTTTATTTAAGTGTACCTTAGGTTGAATTTGCCTAAGTGGAACAGAGCTAAACAAAATCATTTAATTTCGAGTCACTTTCGATTCTCAACAAATAATTTTATTACTTTAATTTACCAGGTCTCTTTCGAACCCTTAACTGTCTTAAACTTCAGGTGATAAATATATTTTTATTTAAGTGTACCTTAGATCGAATTTGGCTAAGTAGAATCTCAAATGCAGGTAAGTTTAATTTCACTCAAAGATGCATCTCGCTTATCCAGGTGCAAGAACTGTTTGTCCCACTTACAGAGGCTCTGATGTTAATCGTCTTACTCGCAGAGAATTTAATGTTACCCTCTCTGTACATTATTTCATCGCATTTCTCAACTTGTTGTTTTATGGAGTTAATCGATTTGTGCAATGAACGGATGAAATATCAGCCATACCTAGATAGTTGTTGTCGTCTTTGGAATTCATCCAACCATACTGCCTGATGTCGATGTTGCTGCTTCCCGCTGGAATCTTGGTCACTCTCGTGTACCCGTACTGGGTGGAGTTGTAGGTGCCCGTGATCCTCTGGCAAGTGGAATTGTCACCCCTGCAGACGCCGCAAGTGTCGAGCTTCGCCATCGAGTTCAAAACGTGGTCGCATCCCGCTGGTTTACAGTGGCCGTTCACGCACACGTCGAAGGTGTCCAGGCCACACGGCGTTCCGTCGATCACCTTGCCATGCTGCATGTAATACTGATTGCTCTCCACTTGGCAGTACAATATACAACGGTCCTGTGGCAATACTGAAACAGGAAGACCAGACGGCGTAGAGGAAACTCTATTAACGTAGTCTCATATTTACGAGACGCTGGTTACCGATGGAATAACTTACTCCGCGTATACTTGGCGTGCCATTTCACGTCCTTGGTCACGTTTGGTATGTTTCGGTTGTTGTTGTCGAATTGCGAGCACTGCTGCTCCCTGCGAAAAGGGACAAAACGGATTTGTTCGTTGCTTTAAATGCGGGACTTCGAACTTCTTCCTGGAGCCATGCAATTATTAACGCTAGATTCTTTTTTACTGAAGTAAAACTTTAACACGTTCACTGCCAAACTAGTCGTGAAAATTGATACGAGCCTAATACTTTTGTTTCCGTGTAAGTGGAACTTGTTTTTGCAATTTCGTTAGAGGGTAGAGGGTTAAATATGAACATATTGTAGTTATAATGTGTTCACCAAGGGAAGTTGAAGAGGAGACTTAAGGACTCCTGCACAGCTCACTAGGTATGCGTTGACGTTGGTAGTTTCAGTAAAACAAGTAAAGAAGTGAAAATGAACTCTTATTGGGGGTTGTCTTCACCAGGCCCCTATCATAGGGTAGAGGTTTAAATTTAAACATATTGGGTTGTTCAGAAAGTTCATGTCAATTTCTAAGAAAAATTCAAAGGCACATTTAAATTTTGATATATATTTATTGAATTACCTAGGTACCATTTTGTTCTTTCCACCGTTTAAGTGATGTATACATGTCATTTGTTTTCAACCATTCCGATATATTCAAACCTGTACCACCTACCAAAAATCGATATGAATTTTCCAGAGAACCCAATATTATAACTAGACTGCAGATGTTTATGCAAAATAAAATTTTCGCGAACGTGCCTACAAAAATTTAACCTAAATAGAAATTTATTTTATTATCAGCAAATGTTATAACATGAACTTTACTTTCAATCTTTTTTATATTCTTGCATATTGTTTGCATTCTGTAGTTTCTTGCACATTCAAATTTCCTATAAATGCATAAATATCCGCAGTCTAATTATAACCATAATGTGTTCGCTAATGGAGGCTGAAGATATTGCTGAAGAAGTCTTGAACTGAAGGAGTACAACTCACCTGAAATCCGGACTTCCTGGAGGACACTCCTTGGTCCCACAGCTGCGATATTTCACACGATCCCCAACACAGTAATTTCCACCATTTTGAGGGAGTGGACTGTTGCACTCGCGATACTTCTTCTTTATGCCCCCGCCACAGGTCCTCGAGCACTCGCCATAGCGTCCCCATTCACCCCATTGGCCGTGCACCGGCTCCAGATTTGTTCGAGAGACGCACTTGCCCCGATGGCACCATTTGTCGTAGCCACAGGCGGTTCCATCAGCCCAGGGCATGTACTGGGTATGACATTCATCATGATGATCCCACTTCGGTGCGGTGCACCACAATCTCCTGCACACTGCCTGGCCGATAACCAACCAACCGCTCAGTTTATCTCAATTCTTAAGCAGTACATTCGTTATGCGACTATTTGTTTCGATCGTTAGCCCTGCAGGTTCCGAAATTGATCTTCTGGAGTGACTGCAGCGTCAGGGATGAGTTGAACCTCGATAAATGCATGGACCTCGTTCCTCGCGTTGGGGTGAGTGGTGGAGAGGGCTGGTTCAGGGATGATTGAGTAGAGTTGGATAAGAAAAATTATTAGGTACTAGAATTTTGTTATTTCTTTTTTCAGGTCAAAGCAGTAGTGGATTGAAATTTCCTATTCTAATCCAATATTTCTTACTTGATCACCCCCTTTCGTATGCTTTGGTGCAATTATCGAGGTTCTACTCCAACATACAGTCCTTAAATGATCGTACCCTTTATGTCTGTCGAAGAAATTTGTCTTCATAAATTCAATTTAAATATGTACTTCCATGAAACATCAAACTTATCATTTAATTTTGACATATCTCTTCAATAGATATACAGCGTATGTATACTCATGAGTTTGACTGCACATGAGATTAAATGTCGAAATTCCTATCAGCGGCCATTAGAATTTATAGCTCCTTTGTTTCTTTCGTCTCAAAACTAAAATTCCAAAAGTAATCGCGATGCCTGCGTTTCTCAACAAAAGAATCCCTAAGATAGCCTTTCACGAGCCCTTCTAGAGCCGTAAAAAATGCGCTACCTCGGGCTAACTCGTCTGAATGAGTAATTCGTACAAAAACGCGCGACTTACCATCACTGACCATGTGGGAGCAGATCCTGGAGCCTCGACCGAAGACGAGCTCGCACTGCTTGTTCGCGGAGTAATCCTCGCCTGACAGTCTGCTCGCGTCCTCCATTTCCATGATCGTCGCGGGCTTGTCGAGCAGGCAGTTGCCGTTCCCAGCTCTGAAACAAATTTCGACATGCTCGAAGATCATCGTTCCGGTTAGTGGCCCACCGCGCGGTCATTTGGGTGGAACGAAAATTTTTGTTGGAAACGAATGGCCCTCGCGACGCGCGGGTCATTTAGAATCCAGCGGAACCGGATTCCTAAGTGACGAGTCGTCGGGTTCTTCTGCCGCTGCAGAAAAACTTGCACCACCGCGTCTACCAATCGAACCGAATTCGATGAGTGAACTGAAGGTAGAGGGTAGAGGGTTAAATATAAACATATTGTAGTTATAATGTGACGCTTAGTTACAGGGTATCATCAAAATCTGAATCTTGACTGTGCTGATCCATGTTGGGGACACTTGTCGCTTTCTAAGGGAAAGGGGATAAGTAATCGGTGGATGGTCAGTGAGATTTGCAGGAGGTTTGACCATATTTGGTCATTCTTTTCAGTGGCAAAAGTTAAAGGAGATTAAATAAGAAATTATTATTGTATTTCTCATCCGATCCATGCTAAGGACCTTTGTTGCTCTCTGAGGAAAGGGCAAGTGACTAATTAAAGGAAAATTAGTGGAGTTTGCAGGTGGTTTGACTATGTTTGATCACTCTTTTCAGTGGCAAAAGTTACAGCAGATTAAATAAGAAATTATTATCACATTTCTCAGCTAATCCATGCTAATAACCCTTATTGGTTTTTAAAGAAAGGGGAAAATTGCTAATTGAAGGACAGTCAGTGAGGTTTGCAGGTGGTTTGACGATGTTTGACCACTTTTCTCAGTTGCGAAGTTGAAGGAAATCAAATATGAAACGATAGTACTCCTCAACTAATCCATGCTAGGACCTTTATTATGTTTTAAGGACGTGGAGACTAAATTGGTGGACAACCAGTAAGGTTTACATGAGGTTTAACCATCCTTGACCGCTCTTATAACGTTGCAAAAGTTAAACGAGGTCAGATATGAATATATCACACTTCTCAGATTCTTGGACATTCGTTTGACTGAGTAAACACGTTGCAGAACCTTGAAAGAATTTCCTCCAGCATCTTAGTGATCCAGGACTCCACGAAAATGAGACTTAGGACTTGCAACTTAATTGTAAAAGAGACTCGCTGCTCTAACGAGAGCCAAATTGATTTAAGTAAACTTGCTACGCGTCAACAGAGGTTCAGCTCACGCCTGTTAACGTTTAGAACAATCCAACGACGCCATAAACAATAGACACGTGGAACGGTATCTGGCTGGATGAAGAAAAAGTAAATCCTAACGAGACAGACGAAGTCTAATGCCGGTCAGAGCAATGGTCAGGGGTCAATTCATCGGCGTGACACTTTTCAGAACGATGTCGTTTATTGTCTCGTCAAGGTAATAACTGACTCACTCGAGGAACTCAGTGACGTAATGCCTGGAACACGCAGACCATTCCCACGGGAAGGTGTTGTCGTCCAGCATCCTGGACATGATGTTGTGCACGCCTGAACGGTTCCTGAACCCTCTGCACTTCGTATCGTCGTCGTCGTGTGGCATATTCAGTCTGGAATTCGAAAAATTTGATACTGATTTATTTTTTTATAATTTTTAATTAGGAAGCATATTTTTATTTACACTCTAATTCCTGGCTTGGCCAATTTATGCTGAAATTAATATTGGAGGACTGTGGAAATTTGTAATTAAAATGATGTTGACGGTTTCATTTTTACATTTTTAACTAGCAAGGATATTTTGAAACCCTCTAATTCTTATCTTGAATAATTTATGTTGAAATTAATATTGCAGAAATGTGGGATTTTTTAATTCAGAGCATTAATTTAAGAACAGAAGTCCAACTACATATTGCAGTCTGAAATCAGTTCTATCTACGTTTGTAAACGATCCAAGCGTGGAGAAAAGATGACACGAGTGTAAGTAATATAAAAATATGAGAACATTCGTTCAAGGTGGTCTTATGGACGAAAAAGAAGCGTCCCTAGTATGTTCCCCATGGCCCACTATATTTATAAAGTGGTCCAGCTGATGTCAGTCGCTTGGACCACCTTGCGTACTAATTCTCGACCGAAATAGGCACTTATTTACGACAGTTTGATTACTCCAGTTCTACTCACACGTGACCAATCTCGTGAGCAATCGTGAATGCAGCAGCCAGCCCATTGTCCTGAACTATGGCGCAGGAGGACCCTGGAGAACACATACGTCCCAGCTCGGCCAGACCCAAAGTGTCGCAGCGCATTTCGTCGGGATTGTGGCACAGATTTTCCCTGAAAATATTTCGTTGCTTTGCAAACCACCAAATAAAACCATCTGCGGTATTTCAAAAGCATGAGGAGCACATATAAACTTATAACTTGTTACTACAATTTAAAACGGAGGTCTGGATTAGATCTAGATTAGGTCTTAGGTGTTATCAGGCAGTTCCAAGACTCTCTTCAATTTTATACGAATACATACACTTCTTCAGATGGGAATTCATGCTTAGACAATTTAGTATAGATGTCTGGGTTAGCTCTGGCTTAGATTCGAAGTGCCATCATGCAGTTTCAAGGCTGTCTTCAATTTTATATAAATACCTCCACTTTCACAGTTGATCATTCATGCTGAAACTACTCCCTAGCGGATTCCCCCTCAAGTCGCCAGGCTTTACGTACCTCGTTAAAAGGAGAGCAGCGTCGTGATGCTCTGGGGACGGTTCATCAGGGTTGTTGTGCTTCTGCCATTTGCAGAACCCCTTCAGCATGTCTGACGCCGCGATTCCTTCCCTTCCGTTGTGCCTAGGCGCGAATATTTCGTTGGTCCTCACGATTTTCATCACGGAGATGCTCACAGGGTTGCCAATGGACTGGTCCTTGTAGAGCCGCGACACCTGGAAGAATCGCACGCGTTATGTTCCTCTCGAGGACTCTTCTATACGCTGAAAAGTGGGAGAAGGAAAGAAATGAAGAAACCAAATGGAAATTAATGTATGGAGGGTAACGAGACGTAAACGTTTCTTGCAAACGCGAGGCACACCTGTACGCGCTTATTAACCTAGCATCGAAAGCGAGTTATAGCGTCTGGGTTACATAATTGGAGCGTTAAGACTCTAATAAGATGTATTCAACACCTTCAATGTCGTTGTTCTGATCTCGTCGTGTAAAAAGAAGTAATTGACGAGATCAACGATTTTGTGTCATAAGTCAGCACGTATCGCATGTAGATATCCTCGTGATTCGTATACTTCATTTACTATGTATAACAAATTATTATTCATGGTACAGAGGCAGAAAACCTGGCGATGTGACATGCGATTGCAACAAGTCAACATAAAAAAAAGCGATTTTCTTTTAACATAACCGCCAGCGAAGTTTCTAATTTATACATTCGCTGTGAAACGAGATAAAGAATAGCTTGCACCTGTTGAGTGCGAAACCGCGCTGCAGCTTCTTTTAACTTTCTACACGCGATAACGGCCCGTAAATAACCAATCGGGAGCGCAAACACTGTCAATTACCTAACAACGCGCTGGTTGGATAATGGTAACCCTAAAGGGGAGGCGAAGAGTTGATGACTGGAAGGCGTGTAACTATTTGCAATAACACAAGTGCAGTTCTGAATTGTGGTGGAAGTTGTCAGAATGTATGATAGTTGTAGAATATCCTCTATTTGTTGAGATATTCTGCTATATAAGCATTGAAAAGTACAGGATGGAATATCATAATCTTTGCAATAGCTCAGTTATTGTCGTTTACAGTAATGCAATTAGAGTTTTAAATTATAGAGGAAGTTGTCAGAACGTATGACAGATGTAGAATATCCTTTGTTTGTTGAAACATTCTACTATAAGTATCGAAACTAGTGCATGATGGAACGAATGTCATAGCCTGACATGTAATAATGACACCACAGGTGGTCCCAGTATGAATACAAAACGTGAGACAGGGCTCACGTTTAAGGACTGTTGAAGGTGTCGTAAGGCAGAATTAATAGACGTAGAACAGAATTGTTTAGGATGTACTTCGGTAATATTAATAGACACTTTCACTGTCTTTTCTTAGCCCTCAGGGGCTGTAGCATGCGAATGTGCAGCTACAGTACGAGTTTAGCGACCTCGAGGTATCCGAGCTTGAGGCACCAAAGACAAGATTAACGTACATGTAATATATTGAGTTCTGGTACGATAACTAAGGGTTGGTTTCTGACTATAGAAGCCCAAAATTAAAGAGTTTACAAGGCAAAGTAATGCTAAGAATAATGGAAATAATTACTACATTGTAAAGTATGAATTTATTGCAATAACTAAAGCGACAGTTATGCACTTAAATAAACCAAGTTTAAGCTCAAATGCCTTTTTTATCCAAAAATAAACAAATCGGTCCAAGGAAGAGTTAAATTCTGCAACTCAACTCTCTTTTGATGTGGTTTTTTTTCTCCGCAGCCTTTATAATGAAAAAGTGACGAAGTAGCGGGCGCATCCGCCATGGTTTATACGCCAGCCCAATGGATTCGTTCCGCAGCGATCGTTCGAGGGCTTTTTGGGATGCGAGACACGCCACTAATTAAGAGTCCACTGTGTCTCGCATTGTTTATGCACGGCTATCTTCTTTTTCGTCCGTCCCCAGCCATCACACCGTGTGCTTTTCTTCTCCAGCCTCTCCTTTCTCGCGGCGCATCCTCGACGCTTCATTAAGATGCAATCGAGTCCGTTTGTAAAAATCATTGTCCGCGCTTATTAACCGCTTTGCGTCTGACGAATATGCGTTCGTTAATGCCGCGAAACGGAGATTGAACGCAACTGACAACTTGTGGGGTCTGTAGACGTACACTGTCCGCCGTAAACCTCGACCCAGCTCACAGGGAGCGATAGAGACTTTATGGGACTGGTCAAGGAACTCTATGGCGTATCGCGAGCTCTTTCCAGGTATTCATTTTTAATTATGTTGGAGATAATAGTCGAGATTGACGGAGGTTAGAAGTAGATTCACTGGTTGGTTTGAAGATATTGATGGACTGTGGATGTTTATGCAAATTTATATTTTTGTATAGCCAGTACTATAAATATTCGTACCCTCTGCGGTTATCAAAGAAATTTGTCTAAATGACAAGTTTGGTTTTTTCTAAATAAATTTTTCATTGTAGATACATACACACGCAGAATTTATTTACGTACATATTTATTACAGAAAATTTATTTGGTAATATCAAACCTATCATTTCATTTAATATAATTTCTTCGGTAGGCGTATAGGGTACGGATGTATATGGAACTGACTGTATAGACAGATGAAGAACAGAGAAGTGAATCAAAGTATCATATTTTTTATATTTAACATATCTATGTGTTTGTACACATCCTTGTATATTTTTGTATATTTACATTAATCATAAATGATTAAATATTCCCAGTCTATTGCTGAGGAAGATTCCTTTGAAGAATTGTCTGAATAGCTAGCCCCTGAAAGAAGGTAGTAAGGTTGAATAGGACTTGAAGTCCGAGTTTTTCCATGGTCAAGGTGTCCAGATGTTAACATTTCTATCATTCGAAAGAGCGTAGTGTCAGTAGGCTCTTCGCAAGCCTCCAGAAGTGGCATGTTCCTGATTTCTATATCAAATCCTCGAAGAACTGAACCCATATTCCTCACCAGTCACTGCATTACATCCATCCTCGCCCCATCCTTTCAAACACTTTCATAACTACACTGCAATTACCTAGCCAAGCTTCTTAAGGTCATCTCAGGTTACCTGAAGAACCTATTCACCTCTCCATCCCTTGTCACAAGCCTTCACCAAGAGAATCTCTACTATATCCACTCCAAAACGTACTCTAAACGCTCTCGTGTTAACATACCCAAGCGCAAACTCTTCAGGAAAACAGAATAACATTCCTCGACTGGCGCAAACGCCAGGAAATCTTCGTTCGGTGCGATTAACCGTGAACAACGAGTCGCGAGGCATGTCGGGGCAGCTTTATTAGATGAAACGAAGCGGCCCTAATGCATTCAATTGGAGCAACGCTTCGTACGTCGGGCTGATGTGTCACTCGGGCACGTTTCCCCAACAGTTCGCTCCGGGGAATAGAGTGGTTGCAACAGATTCGCCCGCGCAGAACGGCTATTTGTCCGTAATTGATTGATTAAACGCACGCTTGCACTTCGGACCACGCGGCACGATTCGCAACAGGCCAACGTCGCGGATAAACGCGCGTTCATCTGGTCGCGATGGGGAATTCTCGAGATTCTTGAAGAAAATGGAGATACTCTAGCATTTTAGTGTGGGACAAGTGTGGAGGATATCAGCTTGGAATCGGAAATTAAAGCAGAATAGGATTATTTCATTATTTAGGGTTGTGGTATATACTTTTTGGATGTAACTTAGAATATGATTGACAACAAGGAAAATCAGTATATAATAATCTATTACAAACTACGATTTGATCCAACAGTTACATATTCATTTATCCATTGTGAAATGTTTTTCATTGTTCGAATTTTTATTTTTATTCGACTGGAGATGTGAATGATCATCCTCCCAGCTCAAACAATTTCAGCGACATTGAATATTGAAGTTCTCCATCCCTCTTCGAAACTGGAGGACTTGAAATCCTCTGGAGCTCAGACCTAACCGCAGAGCTCATGACTGATCAGATACAAACGTAATCGACTAGTTTACAAGCTCCGTGTAATTTCGTTTCGAGTATTCTTGTTTCTAAAACGACTTATCCCATTTCCCCGAGCTGCTTTTTGCGAGATCGATCAACTGGTCGGATAAAATCGTAAAAAAGGTCCCAGGAGAAGTCCCACTGGACCGGTTAGAGGGATCGACCGAGAAACGCCGGCAATTCAATCGTGTCACCAGGCGATCGCAATGTCAGACCCTGGCAAAGAGACGAGTTTTTCATTTCCATGGAGGTGGTCATCCATAAGAGACGTCGCTGAGCTCGAGGCACGGCGATCCTGTCCCACACTTTACGGGTATGGTTAAATGGGTTACAACGACGGCAAAAATCCATGTTTATTAACGTCGTCACCGACAGCTCTTCCCGGTTGCCCACCTTTCGTTCGTCACGCGTCTGCGTTAGTAAACTGTCGCGAACTTCTGACGCGACAGACACGTCGGCCATGATGGATTCCCATCAATTAAATTAGTGGCTTTCGCGGCAGGAAGAGTCATTGTTTCTTTTTGTTAACAAATTTGAAGCCTGGGATTTGGTCTCGCTAGAAATGAGGCACATTTATCTGATATTATTAAGAATTTAAAAAATCATGATTTTGACATTTTATAGAATATTTTTGCCCAATTATTATATGTGGAGAGAAAGCTAACTATCCTGTTTCAAAGTGCTACTGCGAGGAGTTGTAAAGAATTTTTGAGAATGACTGATATAAAATAATTGATCTTTCCACATCTTGAATTTTTATATGCAATGTCAACTCCATCTACCATAGATTACTATGTGGTCTATACGTTGCCCTCCAATTAGTTGTATCATGATAAAAGGAAAACAACCTAACATAAATCTCTTGTCACAGCGTTTAAGCTCGTCCACTAGTACTAATTCAGCTTAAAATCCACAAGCTTTCCCTACGTACGCCTTGAATTGAA
>NC_071978.1:12075887-12077705 GCF_026283585.1 Hylaeus volcanicus | reverse complement strand
GATCTTTCTATCTCAATAAATAGACAACAACCTAGCATAAATCTAGTGCCACACCATTCTCATTCCATTAGTACAAATTTAGATTAAAATTCTCAAGATTTCCCCAAGAAGACTCGAAATCTTGAAAGCTGTCCTGTTTCAAATTTCAGAAGGCGCCTAATATCTAACAAAACCCTGAGATAAACCTTTCTAGCTTAGAAGGGCCGAACCGCGAGCGGGATTCCCCCAGTTCGTGTTACATCGGTCAGATTCCACCCTGAAGAATCACTTAAGCGGTTAATCTCGAAGCCCCATTACGTTTTACAGCTTTCAGCCTCGTTACGACCGACTGATAAGATTACGACAGCTACCGAACCGCATCATCGCCAGCGTGCACCAGGCCAATCGAGAGGGATCGCCATGTGCGCTCGACGACGTCCAACGATTGACCGAGTTCGAGTGAAATTTATGCCTGATGCACTGTCGACCCTCTCGCCTGGTTATCTAGGAGCGTAAAAAGTCGGCACAAGTCGATAGAGAGCGTGGAAATGTCAATCGATGCTCGAGCCTCGACGACAGCCTGATTGGAGCTGGCCTGCTCTTATGGATTCGTTTCCTGTTAATTTGGGGGGAGGGGTTATTATGGATTGTTTGCAGGCTGGGAAATGGTTTGAAGATGACATGTTACTATGGATTTTATTTGTAAGAGACTTTAATTAGTAAGATTTGTTTATTCTCAGGCTACTCTTTAAATAGTAAAGAAAGTGGAAGAATAAGAATTGTTTAAATATTGTATATTATAGAAATTATACTTTTCAACTAATAAGATTTGATTATTCCTTGGCTACTCTTCAAGTAGTGAAGATAATGAAGAAAGATCGAGAATATAAAAAAAAAGGAATTATTCAAGTATTGTGTATCATAGAAATCCTAAATGAAATGCTTGGGAATTTGTCATCTTCTAATTCCATTCAAAAAGTACACATTTCAAACTAAATTTTCTACTACATAATTTTGTTTTACATAAAATAATTTTTTCCTTTTATAGCTTTCTGTCCATTGTTGCCTAAATTTGATCAGCAATCGAACAGCCAGGTGTACCCTGTACAATAAATTACACAGGTGACCAGAAAAGAGCCTGGATATCTCTCAGAAAGACGTCTTGTACGACGGCCAGTCAACTTATCAAATAGCGCTCGACGCGACGTCAAATTAGATTTCATCGATACGTAAAAATGTCATGAATATCAAAGGATGATCGATAGCCAGGAAAGCTGATTGAATCGTCGGATGAATGACGGGCGTGGGCACGTGAAAGTGAGTCCCGGACGCTCCGTGGGATGTTGCCCTCTTCTGAGGTGTGGTCCGATTCGCGTGGGATGTGCAACCGACTGGATGGTAATGACCTGGTTGACAATGACGAGGCTAACCGTCAAATTACATGAATCATTCATTTATCTGGGGACGATCGGATTTCCTTGCCGTCTTTAACTCTTCCGTCTTTAACTGGCCCAGATTTCGACGAGGGTGGAATCTAGACCAATTATTCTTTATTTTTATGCTTCATTTCGCAGGCCAAAACAACCAATCAGGGAGCTCTCGAGAATTATTAACTTTTGGGGATTTATTGGAGATCATACGATATTAAAGATAGCCTCTGATTGCATTATGTACATTAATAATGTATGATGATACCATTTCTTGATACCATCTTAAAGCCCTTACTTCCGAGGATTATTTTTTTCTCAGATCTCCTGTAGAAAGCTTCACTACATAATAAATGGAATATATATTTTTATCAAGTGTATAGCTTACATAGAATTTATAATATAATTTTGC
>NC_071978.1:12055435-12075877 GCF_026283585.1 Hylaeus volcanicus | reverse complement strand
TATAATTTTGCTGAGAGTTATTGACCATCTTAAACCCCTAATTTCTGTGGATTATTTTTTTCTGAGACCTCCTGCAGAAAGCTTTACTATATATTAAATAGAATATTAGTTTTATCAAATATCTATCTTACATACAATTTATCCTATAGTTTTGCCGAGAGTTGCTGACGTCATATCTTTAATTTTAATTTACAATTATTTACCCCCTCTCTCTTGAAACTTTCATAATAAATCAAGAACCCTTCAGCAAGCACCGTTAAACCTCAATGGTCATCAACCCCATCCATAAACACAGGAATAAATCTCTCCGATCAAATTAAAATTCCCGTCTTTGCAAACATATCAATGCCTGAAACTCGATCACAGATACTGGATCGATCGCGCAGCCCAGATAGTGTCGCATGGGCGATTAACGGTCCGTTGGCTATTTCAATTCCTGCTAACGCGCAAATCCCGCGAAACACGACCAACCCAGCTCATTTGCATTCGATCAGCTCGCAACAGAAATTGGAATTTGCATTCGAATCGAACATCGCTTTACACGGCTCCGGGGATCGATACACCGTGTTCTCGTACATTGTTGGATGATCGATTACATAACGATCGTCCAGAATCTCGAAACAGAGCGTAACGTTTCGCGAGCACGTGGGACGTGTCCCGCTAAATGGGGGCTTCGAGCACCACCCGGTACACTTTTCCCACCAGCGAAACGTGAGCTGTAATTTATGCCACGTCTGGTTCTGCAAGCGGCGCCTAGCAGACCCAGGAAAATAGACGACGGAAAGGTAATCCGTTTCGCTGGGGGAGTACGCTAGATTCGCGTGATTCTCGAGCGTCGGGATCAAAAGTGTCCGGAGGAGCTGGGTCTAATTTGATCGGTTGGAATGCGTGAAAATGTAGGACGACGGTAGAACGAAGGAATTCATATGTATTAAAGTATGTAGAGGGTCTATCACTTGTAATATATACGACATTTGCGACGTGGTAGATTACTCTGAACTGAAAATGTCTCGAGGTGTCTTTGTTTCTTGTGTAGTTGGTGCAGAAAATGAGATATAGAAGAGATTGGATAAAGCTGTGATAATTCTGGGGATATAGTGATTATAATTCCACGAGATAAGGGATGTAGGGTGTTAATAAGATGCTGGAATTTAAATATGTCAGCAAATATTCAAGGATTAGCTCTTGGTGACCTAGAAACAGCATCAACAAGTTTGACAGGCCATTTGAAACCAAAAATGTTTACTGCACCTAAGTGTGTTTACATTCCTCTGGCTAGATATTAAATGCAAATGTGCACATTTCAGACTGAATTTCTTATTACATTTTTCTATAATAATTTTATAGAACTAGTCAGGCGTACTCTGTATAATAAATTATACATAAAATTACATAAAACTCATATTTTTGGAATACTAGAATTTCTATGACGATACAGAAATAAATATCATAGTAAATGTTTGATTATGTATTAGGTCTACCGGAAAGTTCTGTCCATTACGGTTGCAACAAGTTTCAACGAGTATGCGCATATTCGTCAAAAATGATATACAAATTGCAATCACGCTGGCAAGATGTCATAAATAATGATAAAAATTATATTATTCAATCAAATTTATTCAAGCTATGAGAAATTTATTATTTTGTTTTATTCTAAAAACGGACAGAACTTTCCGGTAGACCTAATACATAGTTTCCAATAGTCTCTAAACAAAATTTGATCACAGTAGAATTTTTCAAATTTTTCTGACAGTCAACGTGTTAACAGTGCACATGCTCACGTCCCTCTCACCAAACTTCTCAACTTTCATCTCCTTTTGTACAAACTTAACCCAGACCACACCAAACCAGTCCAATTATCCGCCTGCACCAGCCATTAACCTCCCAGCTCGCGAATCGCGAGGGTGTGTCGCTCGAAACCTACCACAATCGTCTCGCCCCGACTCTGCGGAACTGTTACACGGAAAGTTGGTCAATCTTTTGTCGCCTGTAATTTACAACGGCGGAGATTCCGACAACAATGCGTCTGGCAGCAACCTACGCCGCGCCGTTAGGCGACCATAAGCGTTAATTCCGCAATTGGGGCCTCGGTTCTATTTCGTTTCGCGGGACTTTATGATCCACGATCCCCGTGGAATTGAATTCGAGCACTGAAATGTCAACGTCGCGTTAAAGGTAGTTAGGTAGCAGGAGATCGTATCGGCGCGGCACGATTTATAATCCTCAAGGTGCAAGTTGCACTTTCTATTCTTTTGACGATGAATTGTGCGCCGCTGGCGGCTACGCAGGAGCAGTCGCCGCTGAAATTTATGATCTCGGAATATACTGTTTCTAAATGCCCGCGACGGAATCCGCGCGGTGGTTATCTTAGGCGAGGTCTGCGAAGGAAACGCGCTGTCGACAGATTATATTCCTTGGGGACGTCCATTATGTCAACGCGGGCCTCTTTAATCTCTGCGGGCTGCTGAAATTTCGACCGTAAAATTTGGATATATACGGCGCTAATTAGAAATGATTAACGACTTTCGCGCCGAAAACGAAAGGAAACTATTCTTGGGGGATCCGGATGGATTTGAGGTCTTTTGGAGTCAGGTTTAATTACTATTTTGGGGAGAAGGGAGTTGATATCTGAGAGAAAACGTTGCTCGATATGTGGAGAAATATCGTCAAACCCCGTTGATCATTGTCAATCGTGGCCAAGCGTTGTCACTCATCGTCAATTGTGCCCAAGTGTTGTCAAACATATATGTTGACAGACTGTTAGTCGTCGTCAATCATCGACAAGCATCATCAAAGATTACCAATCGTCGCCAAGTATCGTCAATAGTGGTCAAACAATGTTCCTCGGTGTCACCAAGTGTCGTGAAAGATTGTCAGTCCTCACCAAGTATCGTCAATCATGCATAAGCACCACCAAACTCTGTTAATCGTGTCCAAGCGTCGTCAAGCATCGTCAAATATCGTCAAACATCGTCAGTCATCAATCATCAGCCACTCCAACAACAACATCACACCAAATGTCTTCTCAAGATTGAATAAAACGACCAAACAAGTGCACCTGCAGAGTTTAGATTATTGATTCACAAACCGACCAAAACAAACACACAACAACCCTACAGCTACACAAGTACAATTCCCCCCACTCGTGTTGGACACAGCATAAATCAAATCACATTCGATATTGCCAAAAATAAAACAGTGCCTAAAGAATTGATCACCACTAAATCACGCAACGTTGCTTTCTATTTATTATCAGATAACCGAAAGAATTGTACTTCGCAGGGATGATTTTTTGGCAGTAATTAAATCAGTGCCGCAGGTAGTCGCCGCGGGAGACGACTCGCGAAGCCTCTACTACATTTTCGATATCCGAAATTAACTAGGAACGCGAGAAGGCGAATTTGCATAATATTTAATGCTCGCGACAGATCCCGCTGGCATTACAAGATCGATCATCCTACGAACACAGACGCCGCTGTTTCGAGGATCCTCAGCTCTTTTAATCTTGCTCGCTTCGTATCTACGATCTTCTCTTTTCATTCACCGAAACCATGCTCGGACAAAGTGATACACCCACACGGATCGTCGAGCTTTGTCCTTTTTTCTTTTGTTTTTGCTTAACGAATGCCGGACCTATGCTGTGTAATAAATACCATGCTTCTATACTGGGTGTGTTGCGAGTGGCACGCTTTACCTTTGCCTTATCAAAGGTCCTCTGAATTCTTGAAACGTTCTTAGCAATTTTCATTTAAATAGGCAAATTCCAAGAGTCTTTCAAGGGATTTAGAAAATATTTCGTACTCTGTGTCAAGAATTCAGTTCTTACATGGATCGGACATGCTTGTCCAAAAATTTCACTTGAAATATTCTACCCTACAGCTCATATTTTTCTTTCCTCTACCACTTTCTTTTATTTCCATTTAAAACAGGCTTTCTATAATCTCTTGCTAACCTAATCGACGAGGAAGCTAATGCTCGCAGAGCATGTGCAGCTTAAAGTGTCTACGAATGGATAAGGAAATTCAAATTTGGGTCTCAATGAACTCATGAACCTTACCATGCTCATCAGGACCAAGATGTAGCTGAATAAAGCTTTGCCGTGGTACTTCTCCATTTTGTCATCGGCCACCACCATGATCTCTATGAAATATTCACGTGGCAAGGCTCGACGTGGTCTCCAGGTCACGAAGGGATCCGATTCCATTTTCGAGTCCTGGGTGTACTCCTCGCTGACGTCATTTCGTCTGCGGTCCACGGAGTAGTATCTGCAATTTTTAAACAGGCCGCTCTTAGTCTTTGACACTCGTGAATTATGATCCTCTCGTTTCATGCCTACACGCTCGCCACTGCCCTTTTCGGAACAATGCCGTTCGCGAGCGCAAGACCACCTGATTTATTCTTACTTTCAACCAGGAACACCTTTCAGCCCGAAAGGATCCTGATATTTGGGAATTGTTGTTTTTTTTTGAGGCGATAAAGAATGGCTGTTGTGAGTGCTTGATGGGTGGATTGAAAGTATACAGTTTGAATGGTAGTTTGGGTAATTTTTGGACTAAAATGTTAATAAGAATTTCTGTAGAATGTTACAGGAATTTTATAGTCACATGGTAGAGGACTGGCTGTTACTAGAGTTAATTGTTAGATATTAATAGAATTGAGATTTTTAATACACCTTTCCTATTAAAAATCTTTCTGCTTTTCCTTTGAATATTCTGAAATTTTAGAGGTTGTAGAATTTAATAAAACTACGATTCTTAATATACCTCTCCCTCTTAAAAAGCTTCCTGATTTTTCTTTAAATAATCTAAAAGCTTTGGAAGTCTTAAACAGCTGATTACCTTATTATTTTCTAGAGTGTTTAAATAAAAATTGGACAAGCTATGCTTTAGTTCCAAATAATAAAAGTGTGTATAGAATTTTAACAAGTATAATTTAAGGTGGTTTCGAGCCTTGAGCATTATTAATGATCTCGATAAGATCTCGAAGAGCGAACATTTTAGAAAATATTTTTGTAGGCTGGAAGATTACTATCACCTCTCGTATCTGTTGTCGTTTTGCAAGAAATGCTGATGTCGTTCCCTCTGTTCCCTGAACTGCTCGTATTCCTCGTCGCTTTGGGAATGATCCAGGGCCGTTTTTTCAGTCAATGATCTGCGCTTGCGAGATCTACCGCCAACGTAAACTTCATTGCCAGACGTGTCGTCTGAAATAGGAGTTGGGGTGTCGTCATCTGCGCAGAAAGAAAGTAATACACGGTTCGATTAGTGTCATCTAAAACAGAAAATCTCCAATATAGGTGTTTTTAATAATATATTAAAAATAATGCAAGCGAGTCACAGGTACCACTATGAGACTCCGATCTTTCTGATTCTCCAGACTGAATAAATTAACAAATAATCGTGGGAGTATACATGGAATCGGAGGATAGAGATTTGATGACGTCAAAGGATGTCATTTTGTGTTTGAAAATAAATGTATAATAAAATAAAGGAAGTATAAGTACATAGTAGTTCGTATAAAATACTAAATAAATAGGATTAAAAATAAAAAGTAAAATTCAATTCTAGAATTTGTAATAAATTGAATGTAACATTCTCATTTCTGGGGTAGGAAGTATCATCATCAGATTAGAGTCGATGATGGCACCGTAACTATAGGGACTTGGTGAGTCGGTAATCGAAGGATTTCTGAATGAATCTATCCGGAAAATCTGGATCATCGTCAGCCTGAAATGAAGTCATCCACGCAAACAGGCGTTCTGCTCGATCTGTCTGAAAAGTGACTTCCGTCGCGTCACGGACGTAAACTATTAATCATACCTGAGGCGGAGGAACGTGCGTTTAAATTGATCGAGCGAAATCCACGGAGCGGGAGTCCACTTTCCCGAGATTAAATGGATAAATGGAAAAATGTGTCGACAATGGTTACATTGTACAGTGCGGCGTGCGTTCATTTTTCTAATGGTGATTCTCCCAGCTGAGGCAGATTATGGCTCGTTACGAGATAATAGAGGTAGAAAAAAGACAGGAGAGGGTAACAGTGTGATTTAATAAAGAGATATATATCGTAATTTATAGAAATTTTTCAGTCCTGTGAAAGAATTGATCCTTTGATTGTTTTATAGGTTTTGAAAAATGTCGAAGATGTGCACATTTGAGAAATTTGAAGAAGAGATGATTGGAAATAATTAAAAGTCGCGATAGACTTGAAATTCTTGGAAGACATAAAAGATTTTGAATGTCTAGGAGGTCTTAGAAATCTCGAAAGCCTTGGCAGTCAAGAAAAGTTTGAAAGTCATGAAAAACTCGATTCTTTCGATTGCCTTGAACGATTCAAAAATCTATAAAGCTTCGAAACTCATCGGACTCACTTATTTTTAATATCTTCACGCTTTTGAAAGTCTTGTATCACTAGAAACCCTCGACTAGAAACATTCAAATCCTAAATAATTTCTTTCCACATCTTTCTTTCTTAAACTATAACTATCATACTAGCTCCATCGCCTAATCAAGTGAGCGAACCTAAATATACTTATCACGTAATCATGTAAACTGGTTCACGGTTCAGAATGTCTAGTCTCTAAGGAATTGGAATTTTTACACTCTATTTAAACCTCGAAGCGTGGACGAAATGGAAAAGTAGAGGACAAAAATGTCTTTGTCTGGCGCCACATACGGAGCCAGTTTGGATCGAGCAAAAACAAAGCACAACTGTTCTCGATATGGCTGTAAGTATCCTGGTGGAATCGAGGCAACGATTATACCCGTCTAATTGAATGCGCAGTTGACACTTTGAGAGAAATCGATACGTTCTGACGGCTCCGCGTTCCACGATTCATCTTGATGTCCTTCGCGCCTTTCATGCACAGCTGTCCAATCTTTTGACGTTCGATCGATTTTCCTCGCGTTTTTTACGCGTAAAGGGTGTCCACGTTATCCTTTCGTAACTATAGGATACAAGATTCTACTTGAATTAAATTTTATGGAATTTTTAAATAAATTTTTATTGCTACAGCAGATATTCGATATTTTTAAATGGAAATGTGCTAGGATATTTAAGTTAGGTTAATAGGTGATTCTCGTTTTTGTAGTATAACTAAATATTATATTTAATTAATTTTTAAATAAATTTTTATTGTTGCACACTTTTATTCTTTTCTTTTTTAGATAGGAGCATGCTGGGATATTTACATTAGATTAATACTTGCAGCTTGTTTCTGTAGTATAACTAAATATTCGATCACCATTTTAATTAATCCTTCAATACAGTAAACAATACTGTTAATATTTTATTCATTATTGTATTCATTATTGCACACTGTTTAATATTTTAGTATTATCAATATTCATAAGGAAAACGTTCAAGATGATAGCGATCTCGAGATGGCCCTCCAGAATCCTCCAAAAATTTAAAATACTCCAAACTGCCTGTCGCTAATCTCACGCGCGCTGATGAATCACGGCTGAGCGGTTGCTTAATGATTTCGTTAAATCGATTAGCCTGCATCGATTAAGCATTCATCTGATCGCGGTCGTGCGTGTGTGTGTCGGTGCACGCTTGATGGATCCCCGCGTGGAGATTGCGATATCGATAAACAGCAGTGTCTACTGCTCGTGATCGTGCAACGCGAGCCTTTCGTTGCCTGAAATCTTTATCTGTTCCATTTGCAAATCGTGCACTTCCACTGAAACCTTGAACGATGATTTCAATAGAGCACTTTGAAACGAACGAGAGCTTTTTTTTTAATTTAGCTGCATTCGACAGCTTCCGATTCGATTTAGTTTAGAAATTATATGAGTATTAGATACGTTTGACAAATAGAAAGGCTCAAGTTGTTAGTGAAAAATTAGTAATTTCAAAGGCCATTTCTGGAATAATAGACTTATTTGATGTCACTGGCAGTGGAATGAAAATTAATTTCGGTAACATAATGGCTATAATAGGGAGATAAATAAATATTGAATGAATATTATAACAAATTCGAGGTTACACACTCAGCAGGGATAACAATATGCATGGAAAGTTTCTATAATAAAGTCTCTAAATGTTATATAAAGTATCAATCATCACTTCAACTAAATAATAACTAGTAATTTACCGATAATACGACACGAATCACCGCTAAACGAGTCTAAAGAGAATATCGAAAATCAATCAGTATCATCCACCACACACGTGCACCGCAGTCCTAAACGAAGGAAAGACTGCGTTGCACCCTTCTGCATTGCGGTAGGTCCCCGCAGGAATGCACTTTCATGCAATCGTAATTATAGCTTTATTACCAGCTGTAATTGCCATTATTATCCCCCACAGGAGATTACGGGCATGTCGCTTCGCGACCATAGTTTGGAGAATCTCGAACGCGCAATTTCTATCTTCAAGACTATCGCAATTCGAATAATTAGAGTATCATTAGTATCGCATTACCGATCGTCGAAGAGTGTTTCCTTCTATCTGTCTCGCGCGAAAGGTACTTTAATCACTTAATACATCTGACTAAGTATCACTCAGTCGGAGTGCTCGATTACCTAGCGATTAAGGCAGGGTTTGAGGCCCGAGTTTAAGAGGACGCATGAAAAGCGAGACGTTCGAGATATTTTGATAAATTGTTTTTATCTATTGTTTAAATCTCTAAAATTGAATTTTTGCGATGTGTGAGCCTCTTGGGACTCTTTAATGGCTTCAATTTCTTGACTAGTGGATTATCGAGCGGCTTTTGTCACTCTAGGAAGCTGCATAGTGTAGACGCGGGGCTGGAGACTTCGATGCATGGGTTGCTAAGACTCTCCGAGCCAGAACGAAATTTAGTGTTAGATTGACGTCCGGTCTTTCAGCTTTTACTTACATTTGGACTACTGAGTCATTTTTTATAGTTACTTGGTGGCTACCTTTCCTCTGTGCCAAATTTTCACAGAATTTTTCAAAATAGGAGTTTATTTAAACGACTAATCGCGCTTGAAACAAAGCCTGCCTATATTGCCATCTTCTCAACAAATCTATGCTTTGACACTAATTGCTTTGACAGCAATTGTTTTGGCAATAATCCTGCAATTCGTGCACAATCTTATTTCACCACCAAACTTCCCATCCCTGTCATTCAACCCTCAAACACTTTTTGTTGCCTCCTCAAGCTTTGTCAGCTCTATAAAGATCGTCTCTACTGCAAAATACCAGACGACAAACTTTCCACTAACTTTCCACTATTTTTCCACCCTCCCCAAAATGACTCGAACCCGCTCGAAACACGGATCCAAGAAAGAAACTAGTTCTCGGAGCTTAGAACGGCGTCTAACATCGGGTTTCGTCTACGATTATCTATGTTCGTTGCGCGTCGCCCACGCGTCGCGGCATTATTCCGCTCTCGGTGCAAGCGTCTCTCGAGTAGCAAGATAATGGAAGTTGCGGGTGCGTTCAGCCTATTTGTCGTCCGTTCGTGACTTCAGTTGCACGCTGTTTCCCTTTGCCGGGACCATGGGAGCCGTGGCTGCCGTGCAGCTTTTATCCGCGTTATTGTCACGCGTTCTACGGGGACTCTAACGTCAGCTAGCCGGTTAACATTCGCGGAAACCGGGGAATAAATCGCGGCAGACGTAATCGCGATCGCAGACGGTATTCAGGTTCGAGGGAACGGCGGGAGGATTTAATTGACGCTAGCGAGGAATTCTTCGCCTCGACCCGGCTAGATTTGCATGGAAAACGTCCACCGACCTGTGCGAACGACTGAAGACTGATAGTTCACGAGAAACTACCCGAGGATCTTTTTTTATGTGGATAATGGCGGTAAGATTGAGAAGAGTTTCATTGGGGGAGGCTTGAGGAAGAAGTCTGAGGGCTTCAGGAACGTAGTGTGGATTTTATGCGTTTATGGCATGAATTAATATAATAACCACATGTTAAATATAACTAAAAGATGTGCGCACTTATGCAAAATGATATGACGATATTATTATAATAATTTTTAAATATATGCAACATATATTTTGTCTTGACATAAAAGAACATTATAAATACACTATGGATCTTATGCATTTTTGTTATAAATTAACATAATAAATACACGCTAAATATAACAAAAAGGTATGTACACCTGTGCAAAGTGAAATGACAATTTTATTATAATAATTCTGGAATATATTCAACGTATATTTTATCTTGGTAGTTGGATTGACTGGAAAGTAGACATAAAAGAACATTATAAATAGACTGTGGATTTATGCATTTTTGTTATAAATTAATGTAATAAATACACGCTAAACATAACAAAAAGATATATGCACGTATGCAAAATGAAATGACAATATTATTATAATGATTCTAGAATACATTCGACACACGTCACGTAAAATTCCCACTATGAGCGTCGAGTAAAAAGCAAAAACCAAACTTGCATTTCATTTCCTTGGAATTCCTTCCCAAGAAAGACTCTATTTTCCTACCCACGTGACTCTGAACATAAATATCCGCCAAAAGAATGTCTCACGTCGCGACTACCAATCACTCAAGATCTTTCCAGCCAATTGCAAAACGATCGCATTTTTGTTCGCGTGGCTAGGTGACGGAGCGACCTTATCGATCCTCTTCCAGGTTCCTGAGCGCGTCGTTGCCAATCAAATCGATTAGTATAAGTAGCGTGACATTAATCACTCCCAACAGGAAACTTCCAGATTGCCTTGGCTCGCTGACGAGTATTTCACAGTTGCGAAACAGGGAAGAAAGGCGGGAGAGCGAGAAGAAAGAAAATCCTGGAATGAATTATGGCGCCCGAGAAGGGAAAAAAAGTTTCGGGACGAGGAGCTCTCACTTTTATGCGTTTCTTCAAAACGGCTACCCCACTGTTCCGTGTGTTAACACGTGTAAAGGGACGAATGATTAATTAAACCGAGGGCAAAGACATACCGTGGAACGTCGGAACGAACGATCGCGAGAGTGGCAACGCCAGTGTCTTGGCCCAAAGGACGAGAAAAAGGACCAAAGGTTTCGTCATGGATCGTACATCAACGCTCGAAAAATTCTAAGACGTTCGCGATGGAATTCCATCGCCATTTTCTTCGACACTGAGCGAGGTGACTTGCTGATTTGATTCTGATGAAGTATATCGAACGTGGGTCTTTTTAGTTAGACTTCACCGCTGGACCAGAGCTAGACAGAGGATACGAAAAAATGAGAATAGTGGTACGAGACTAATTTAGAATATTCCTTATGTGCATAGGTGTTTATTGCTGCACTTTCATCTACGTGTTCAATTCATGTATAGGAATATTCTCCAATCGTTCCAAGAGCTGTCACGTCTTCATAACTGCAGTTTATAGATCCACCACGTTCTCCTTTTGAATTCTATTTTAACAGATTTCTTAATCGTTTTAGGCATTGAATAATTTTTTATGCAAACAGCACAAGTGAACAAACCTGAAAGATTCTCACCACTGACATTTTATTCCACAATCGTTGCGTTGAAGACGGTATCCTTTTTTTTTTAAACACGTCCTTGCTCGAAGTTAATCGGAAGGTGGAATTTCACGGGCGGGGATGAGTTCAGAGGTAAAACGCCGCGTTTTATATGGGTGCGGTGATTTATTCGTAGATTTTAACCAATCGCCATAGGGGTCCCCAGCGTATAAACCTGCCTTCCCAAGAAATTTATTAAGCATGCTCCGCCGTTCAGCTTCTTTTCATTCGACGCTACAATGCAGAACGTATTCGAAACGACTTCTGTCACAACCGATTCCTCGTGTAAAATTGAAAGCTTTCACGCGCGATACTCTCAAGGATATTTCATCTCCACGGACGCAGAGCGAGGCGCAGCGATATTCTAACCCTGGAACTGGAGGATCGACGCCATTCCTATTTGGAATATTTTTCCTCTAGGGTGCATAGTAATTTTTTTCTTTTATCACAGTATCGATGAAGGTGGAAAAATATTTATTATGGTTTTCCTAACAGAAATGGTTCACTCACAATACATAAATATTTTTTATTTAATTTTAATGTACGTTTAAGTGTCTCCTTTTAATATCAAACACTGTTTCCGCTAGAATGTTCCTAATCTTTTTTATCACAGTATCGAAGAAGGTGGAAAAATATTTATTATAGTTTTCCTAACAGGAATGGTTCACTCAGTACATAAATATTTCTTATTTAATTTTAATGTAGGTTTAGGTGTCTTCCTTTTCATATCGAATACTGTTTCCGCTAGAATTTTCCTATTTTTTTTTTTCACGGTATCGAAGAAAATGGAAAAATCTATATTAATATTTATCCTATAGAAATGGCTCATCCATAATACATAAATATTTTTTATTCATTTTCAATGCTTGTTTTTTATGTCTTCCCTTTTAAAATTCTCAAGTTTCAGCTAACTTTTGTTACTTCTTACTGAAGATTTACTGAAGATTAATTGTTCGCTAAAACTCGTTCAGACTCAAATTATTTTATCGTCCAAACCATATCGATCGTTAAAACTGATTCGTGCCTCTCCAATTTTATTTCCGCGTAGCTCGTACCTAAAAATTACCGCTTATACGAACTTTCACCCGAAATTACAGCGTGCATCGTAACTTTCCAAGCAATTATCGAACATTTCGTCCCCCCGCGGACCGAGGAGCGAGCACCCCTGTAATTTGTATAATCAAAAGCGCGATTTACGTATTAAGCTCGAGGGATAAAGGATAAAACCTGAATCCGTGGCATCACGAAACGCGCAAATTCGTTGTCATGCTCGCAAATTATTAATTCGTCTGCGCGCTCGCGCACAAAATACGGGGAACCCGTTTCGACGATTATGTTGCATCTCGATTAATCACACGGTCTTTAACAGATAATCGTTAATAACACGGAAACGCACATGGCTTTCTAATAACATCTTTCGTTCCTTCCACGCGCTGCAATCGATGCATTATGAACGCACCGATGGATTTCTAAGTCGTTCTATTAGCGTCGGTATCGAAAGCAGCAATTATCGCGGTAATATAAGTTCCCTACAACCCTCTTGCGACAGCTGGCGGAGTCGATGTATCCTTGAGAAATTCTATAGGTTATTATTTTATTCCAAGAGTTATTACTGTGGAATAGCTTGGAGTGTGTGTTTAAAGCTCCGAAGACCAATAAACGAATATATTATTGCTGCTGCTTGAGTCTAAATTCGATAAGAGCCTCGAGTGATCTCAGAAGCTATCATAATTAACACTCGAGTTGAGGCATTAAATAGAATAATAATTTTCATTTAATAAAGCTCTAATTCTTTAACACGTTGACTGGCAAACTCGTGAAAATTTCTACGAGGATAAAGATTTGTTTCAAAGCGACTGGAAACTACATAATCAAACATTTTTTATGGCACTTTCTAACATTATCAAATTTATTAATTGTCGCTAGATTTTGTATTCAACATCTGACCATCAGTTCATTTAGTTTCTTATTCAAACGATTTAAAAAAATTAATTCTGAAAGTTAACTGGCAATGAAAATGAATTTGAACGAAGTACTTGAGCTTCGATGGAGTTGGATCGTTTGATTATATATGTAGTTTCCGATAGTCTGTAAACAACATTGAACCAAAGTAGAAATTTTCAAGGTTATCAGTCTGGCGGTCAATGTGATAATATTTTAAAAAAGCAGAACTTCTAAGCCTAACTGTCCTCGGATGACATTTTTTCGAAGCATCTACGTTAAACGTATCGACGTGAAGGATCTCGAGTGCCAGCTATCGACGATAAGCGATTCTGGGTCCCAACAATGATCGAAAAAGGTCACGTAATGCCTGTCATTTCGCTGGTAACCCGTAATAACACGACTTCTCCCTTCGATCGTCAGATCGTGTCGCGATCCATGGCGTTGGGATCGCAGTCGGAGCTCGGGAGGAAAAGAAAAAAAGCGAAGGGCGCGGCGTAAGTTCGATCTTGATCACCGTGCCCGTTATTCCGGGACGATCGTGGCGAGTCAATGACTTTTGCATATCTCCAGATCGATCTTCCGTACGTAGCGAGTTCGCGCATAACTCTGATCGGTATCCACGTGGTCCCAGGCGCCGAGCAGTCTGCCGAACCGCAACGGAGAATTCGGCCAGCGACTCTATTCCACTCGGGGGCCGTTTATCACGTGTCTCTTGGTCCTCTTTGGAGAGGAAATTTATTTTTACGTGTGTCTACGGGCTTGTTTATTGCCGTGAATTTTATTTTGTGGCTTGGAAGGGGAGGCATGTTTGAAAATGGAACTATGTCTTCTCCTTGGTTGTTTAAAGATCTTTTCGATTAATATTCTATTGTGTGAGTGTTATGAGCGGGTTCAAATAAATAATTATTTCTTGGGTGTTTTTATAATATATGCATGAATTGTTATAGATAAATGTTCTCCATATATGCATGAATTGTTATAAATAAATGTTCTTCATATATCCATGAATTGTTATAGACAAATGTTCTTCATATATGCATGAATAGTTATACATAAATATTCTTCATATATGCATGAATAGTTATACATAAATATTCTTCATATATGCATGAATTGTTATAGATAAGTATTCTTCATATATACATGAATTGTTATAGATAAATGTTCTTCATGTATGCATGAATCGTTATACATAAATGTTATTTATGTATACATAGTACTTATAACGTCAATTCATGAAGTTTATGTTAATTAAATTATACGTATATGTATATATCTTCATGAAGACATAACTTGTTGAGCTCGCTCAGCTGCGGACTATGACTTACATAATCCAACTGAAATTCAAAAAAATGTGGTACTGTATACACACGAAGATAGAAAGACAAATTCGCATGTCTTCGACTTTCCCTCACTTCTAATTCATAATCTAATTGAATATCCCATCTAATGCATAAGTCAATCCTACCTTCAGTCCATACCTTAAAAGAACACGTACCATTTCTAATAAAACCATCATCGAACCCACAGCGACCACCATTTTGACAAAGATGGATTTATATTTCAAAGCCACTTCGGAAAGTGAGTGTTCCCGGTACAGTTATCGATCATATCGTGTACCGATCCGTCGCGATGCGCGAAAGAAAATGAAGCAAACGGTACCATTCGCTGACGGTTGTTATTGCGCAACGATGTATCGTGTATCATCCAAGGTAGGTCATTGGCTTCCGTGAGGAGACGAAGCAGAGCCTCGGAGAGCCGACTCGTGCGCGATTATTGGTAATTACGGAGATAGCCACGGGTCGTCGCTCGATTACGAGGCCGCACCCTTTCGTTCGCTTTTCAATCGTTATTAACCCTTCGTTCGCTTCCATCTAAGATCTGTTACGTGCTGGCCCGCCCTTGGAAGCCCACCCTCGAAGGGCACACGCCCCCTCTGCGCAAAGAATCTTTGCATCTCACCACGCCTTCCATTTAACCAGGCGCTCCTTGCCCAAGGTGCTTTTTTACAACTTCCCCATTTTTTCTTTCTTGGTATTGTTCCTCGACTCCCTCGATTTCGGTTTTGATTGGACCCCCCCCCCCCCCCCTTATATTGTGGACCTTGCGTTGTTAGAGGAGGGACGTTTGTCTTTTTATTGCATTGGTTCCACGAGTGTTCTCAAGATTCGAGGTGTTATTCATGGTTCTTTTTGAGATTTTGAGTGTTCTTCACGATTCTTCTTAAGATTCGGGGCATAAAATTGAAGGAAAATGATATCTCAGAAAGGAATACTTACTCAGAAAGAAATACCCAGATTGAGATATTAATTTCACTTTCCTCGTGAGGATCTATAGTAAGAATTAAGTATACCAAAAGACTACGTTTCATACCTCTACTCTTAATAGGTGAACCAATTCCTCCATGTTTTCAATAATCATTAAATAAAACACAGGTAACAAGGTCTTTGGGTACTGACCAACAAATTCTATATAACACCTTCGTATCCACAAACCTTAAATTCCTCATAACAAGCTTAAAAATATCAAAATCAGAATAATTTCTTTCTTTAAGCAAAAGTAAATTGTACTCCATAAAAAGGTCTGAACTCTTCTTGGCATCAGACTTTAATGGCGACCTGAATTCGACCTGTAAGAAGAAGTTCGAGGCAGAAATATTTCGTGAAGAATCCGGTTGCACGTGTGGGACAGCATGCCCAGAGGTATGCGCGTTTCGTAGACGCACGTAGGCGGGAGATCGCAATCGATCGAGGATCCAATGCCTGAAATCGGCCCTCCGGCATGGTAAACCTGTTAAGCCGATGAACCTGCAATCACGCGCGAATTTCGAACGAGCGCCAGCCCTTCTGCGCCTCCGAGCAACAAACTGAAATCGCCTGATTAAGCGGGAAAAAAGAGCTGAGCTCACGAACAAGAAAACCTACGCGACGAGCGCCAATGATGACAAGGTCTCGTTTCGAGGCTCGAAGGAACCTCGACCGATCGCTTCTTGTACCCCAAACTATTTGCTCTGCATTATAAAGGCTTCCATTGTGACAGGAGAATCTGTGAAATCGATTATTGATTGGCTATTGTCTCAATTTTTTCCTGAATTCTTCATTTTGAGAGTTGAATTGCGAAGATGGAGTATAATTCTCAGGAATGTTTTATTAGTTGGTTTGTTCAGTGATTTAGTACAGGTTTTATAATTTCCTGTGAGTCAAATTGACATGTAAATAACTAGAAAATTGTTTCTTTTCCGAAAGATAAATATAATTTAAGCAATAGAGAGTTTAAGAGACGAAGGTTCTCCCCATGGAAGTTTTTCGAGTCTAATTGGGACGCTAGAAATTTAATTAGCTTTCCAGTCGATACTTTTCAGACAGACGTTGCACCTGTGTCAAGCGCACTTTCCCAGAATTGCTTTCCATTAGCCTAAATGGCGGAGATCAAGCAAAGGTTGCGGTAATAAAAATTCCTGTTGGTCGTGGACCGTTCGAAATGATCGAGCGACGAATGAAAGAGGCTACGCGTTAATCGAGTCGATGATTTTCAGCTACTTGCCGGCACATTTACTGATTTTCAGGAATCGTTTGACATCGATGAACAGAATGATCGCTTTATCGAGTGCGTTTATTCCCCAACGAAAATTGCCTCTCGTGTTTCCGTCCAGTAATTACAGATATCGTGTAACAGACGGTGGTCATGTTTAAACGATCAAAGAGTAGGCTGAGAAGTATTTTCGACGAAATCTGTTTATAACTAATTGCACATCGGCATTAATATGAAAATTTACGCGTGAATTTTAACACCTTTCAGTGGTGACACTATTACCACGCATTGAAATCACCGGCAATAGGACACGACGCTATTGCCAGGCATTGAAATCACCAGCAATACTGCCTGGGCGTTGAAATCGTCTGGCAGTCGTTTGCACTTATGCTACGTTTATGACTTAATGGCGACTAGAAATTCTAGATTCAGGGGGAAAAATGTCAATATATTCGAAGCTGTATTGAAATATAAATAAATGATTGAATAATATCTATAGCATGTCAATATCAGTATACCTACTGCTTTAGAATAAAAAGGATGAATTGTGCATACACTCGACTTGATAAATTCTATTATACAAAAGATTCTTTCTCGAATGTGGTCACACAAGCTTTCCAGCAGCTCAACAAACACGTTTCACGTCCGTAAGTTCTCCATTTTCTATTCGATTCCCCCATGACTCATACTTCAGCAAGATTTAATCTTCCTCGACTCTTCACCTTGCGAATTTCATTAAATTCGAGGCAATCCGCATTGCAAGCCAGTTTTTAAAAGCAACAGGAAGCACGAAATCTCGACTCTACTAAATCAAATTCAAAAACTAACTTCCAATGGAACGCCGAAGAACCTCTGGCAATGTCCATTTTACACGCTCATCGTTCGTAATCTCGATGGGACACGAGGTACAGGATTCGAACGACTTGACACGGGCTCAAAATATTTCGTACGAGAGCAGAGGTGGCCGAAGACGTCTCGTGAACGCGTACGGACACAAATTTCGACAGCGTTATCCGCGCGTCCCGTAAGAACGAGGCGAGCGTCGCCAAGCTGTCTCGATGGAACGTCAGAATTCGCCCGAGGGCAAATGGCCGTAAATGGCTGAACCTGTTTCGGTACAGGTGGTCGTCGGTGCGCTACGTAGAGTTCTTAATGCTTCTCCTCGACCTCCCCGCCCCCCTCACGGATCGCGACACGGATACGCCCTTCAGTTTCAAACGAGATTAGGTCACGATCACCGCAATAGAAGGAATATAAGAACCAGCCTCTGTTGTGACTCTCGACGATGGTCCTTTTGTTGCATAATGGATGCTGCGGCTGGTCAATTCTTTTCTCGAGATTACTGAAGAGACACGTGTTCTTCTTCTCCATGGCTAGGAATTATAATATATCCTCTGTTAGAAGGGAAATTTGTGTTGTAATGTCCAAATGACAATTTTGTGAATATAATATTTCAAATAGTAATGAAGATGTAATTTTATCCTCGAGTGGCATGTTTATTTTAACTCTTGAGAACTGGGACTTGGTATAGTTTGTCTCTGAAAAAGATATTTATATTTAACAACCGTAAATTTCTCAGGCAACAGGGCGAAAAAAACTGAGTTTTGATGTCCAAGTGACAATGTTGTGAATTGAATATTTCAGATAGTAACGAAGAATGTAATTTTATAGTTGACTAGAATATTAATTCCATCTCTTTAGAACTTGGTCTTGATATATTTTGCCTCTGATGAAGATATTTATTTCCAATAACTATTAATTTCTCGTAAAGCAGACAACATGGCAAAAATCTTGATAAATTCAGAAGAAATCCCATCACTAATAGTAATTTTCATACAATGGACCCTTTTCGTACCCTCCAACCATATGTCGATCAATCTTACCCCAATCCTAATCCTCCCACGAAGCTTAATGTACTTCACACCTCCTGAATCAATTATAGTCGTCAAATAATGCCCCAATTTCGACCTGTCTTAAATAAAAAAAATATAATTTGACGTACTCGAACGTATTACACCAACTGAAATTAGGTATTAAAGCGTCCTAGAAGGTATTAATCTGCGAATCTTATTTGGAACGCAACACGACTCGTTTATCCATGCTCGAAAGCCTCGAAAATTTGAAGTTTCGCCAAAGGCACAGCTAATATCCCGGTCTTCGACCGCTGAGGGTTAACGTTCTTTAAATTCGTACGCACGAGCTTGGCCCGAGGCATAAAAAGGGCACAGAGCCCACGAAGAAACCAAAAGGATCTCCGACCATCAATTAAGCTCGGTGGTGATTCTCTAAGCAGACGAAAGCGCGTGTCAGTGAGAAATCTTCATCTCACTGAGAGGAGCACGGCCATTAATCAGATTTTTTCATTTCGGAGAGGCTGTTATTCAATTTGTTCAACGAAACGAGGACAATCTATATTGATTAGCCGATTAATTACAGGAGGAGTACTTCAGAAGAAGAAGCGAAAGCATTTGGCTCCTCCGAGGGCAAAAACGGACGCTATAATAAATGGAAATATTTAATAAGAAGCTCCCTGACGCTTCAAACTCATTACGGACCCTCTTCGTAACTGAAATTACTCATTATCAATTAATGAACTTATAAGGTGGTTCGTTTATCTAGACGTCTCGCAATATTTCTTCCTGTTCTCCATACAGGAAGGAGGGAGGAAGAAATTTTATTTAATAGAAATTTATTAGATTTTTCACGAAAATTGTTCTTTACAGAGAAAAGTCAAGACATAGTTGAATTGTCCACGACATTTTTCTTTTCGATTAGCTCCATGAATTTAATATCATTATTATTAGATATTATCGATCCTCAGCGAAGATCTGAACGTCGAGAGGGTCCAAGGTAAGAATAAAGTCATGCCGACGACGATGTCTTCTTAACGATTATTTCGACTGAACAAGCATTTACACGAGTCGAGCGAACAAAAAGAATTTGGAGCGATTGGGATAAAGGGGGATCGCTGGTGCGCACTATCGGTCTCTTTTTTATCTCGTCGTGAAAATGTCGTGGAACGTTAACGAACAGATATATCAATACTTCTCGCGAGCTACCGGCTCCGTCCAAGCCTCGATTAATCGGGCTCGATTTGTACAGGGTGGACCGGTGAGTTCGCGACCACCTGTGCACGTTGAAAGAGAAATCACCATAAACAAGAAAGAGGGGTCCCAGCTGTAAGGCAATTAAATGTTAGCGAGGAAACGATCAGCGCGCCTAAGATAGGCGGCCTGACAAAATAATTAATACGACACTGCCGACAATGCAATACCTCAATAACGGAATGTTAATCGAGCTTGCGAAAACCGGTCGCGAGCCAAACTCGGGACACGAGACCAGCATCTGGGATTTACAGTCATCGACAAAAAGGGAGTTGGTTTTGTTCCTGTTAGGGGAGACGCCAGGGAATTCTCTTTGTATTTGTGTGGTTGTTGCCCAAACTGTTTCCTTAATACAAATTGTTTTAATGGGATAAACGACGATACAACGAATTAATTTCTACGCTTGATACTATATAAC